>NC_079505.1:51999840-52097092 GCF_030052815.1 Hevea brasiliensis
GAATTAGTGAAAAATCAAATATTCCCTTCTACCAAGAGAATTAACATCTCCGTTCAAACCTCCTAACTATTAATTTTAGTTTATAAAGAGCTTGGAGTTAAATCTGCTTACCCTCATGGAGGGACGAGGTGGGGTGCCTAACACCTTCCCCACCCGTTTACGGACCTTGAACCTAGAATCTCTGTTCTTGAAGTGGTTTCATTTTAATTTATTTTCACAAATGGTTTTCTTTAATTTCCCTCAAAATTAAAGTGGCGACTCTTCACTCTTTCCCACTTCGGTGAGTGTTCGTTCAGGCGACATAAAACACCTTGCGACGACTTAGCGACTCCACTAGGGAGAGGACTTTTCCTTCAACCCCAGAGGTCCAAAGCGATTTAATTTTATGTTCCTATAAACTAGAATTATATTTAAATAGGTACAATTCTGAAATTAGAAAACTTTAGTCTATTCTTGTTTGTTATTTCCACTAACAGCTTTGTTTATTTTTGTTTTATATCCTCTGACATTCTCTGTCTAAAAGGAAAAATAAAATCCTGTATTGGGAAGACGTAAAGGTGTCCTTCACACCTTTGAACACTCACATAATGTCCTCACACACTTGACCCTATACCGGGCTTTCTTACCCTTTTAGGAAATAGGAGGGGTCATGTAGCGGTGCAGTGGGTTTTACCCGTTAGTATCGTGAAGGCTTATGCTCAAATTGAAACTCGTTCTATTCAACTGTGATACCCATGGAACTTTCCAGCAGTATCATGGGGATAGAATGGGACTCTGCTTTATTCCACGATGAGGGGCAATTTGGGAACTGTGGCTTTAGAAAATTAGACCTTGAGCTAAAGCATCATGATAGTGGAAGCGTAGTAAGCTACCTTATAAGATAGAACTATCCAATTAGGTAGCACCTAACAAATACTAAGACTCTCCTTATTTTAGGACAAAGGGGCATACTTACCCTACTCTACTTGTGTTTTCTTTTGTTTTTATTTTGAGGTAATCTTGAATCATCTTGTTGGAAAGACACACACTTTCCTACTTTGATAAATGTGTAGGTGTCAGTATAATTCAAAATTACCCAAACTTACCTTGCTAACAAATTTTTCCTACAGGCATCACCAAAATAAGGTCCGTAAAAGGATAAGCATCATTTTTTTTTTGCATGGCATCCTCAGTCGATCCAGAAGAAATTGAGAATGCCAAAGCGTGGTCCAAATCAGCTCATAGTTCAGTACCCCCACAGAATGATGTCACCAAGGCACCTGCTAGCTCATTACCCCCATTGGACCTGAGCAAAATTGAAGTCAGAATGAACAATCTCCAGGGTCTTGCCAATGGTTGGAAGTCATTTTCGATCGAGTCAAATCACAATTTGAGAAGAGATATGGGAGGATTACAACCTTGATCGGGTTAAAGTTCAAGTCTGCATTAAAGGCCATGTTGCGATTTGGAATCCTAAGTATGGGGTGTTCTCTTTCAACAATATTGATCTGCTCCCACCATGGAAGAATATCAAGCATTGCTAGAAATTCCTTCTGTGATGCGGTGGATTTACTTACACCTCGAGCATAAGCAGGACCTAGAAAGCAGTTCGTACATATCTTTGAGATTCCACGAGAAGAAGCAAAGCGAGAAGCGTCAAAACACGCATGGATGGTATTGGACCTATCTCAAGAAGTGGTTGGATCAATACATCCAAGAGAGCGATGGGATCAAGCTTCATTGGCGCTCGCCTTGGGGATCTATGGCCTGATTTTGTTCCCTGGACCTTCAGGAATCATAACCTGCAGCGTTGTGGAAATATTGCAGGCGTAGAAAGCGGAGGGTCAATCCGATCAGCAATTCTTGCCGAGACTTTCTTAACCCTTACTACGGACAACAAGGCAAGGGATCCATTAAATGTTGTTCTCAATTGTTGCATCTGGATCATTAGTCATATGTGTCTGTGGAGACAAAGGATTAACTTGGTACCTTGACCAGCCTCTCATCGAGAAAATAACCCGATTAATGTCGGCTGAAGGATGAGCGCGATGGCAAAAAAGGATTACGAGCTTCAGCGACCATGACTACTGCTGGAGAAATTGTGGACGTCGGGTTAATCCATTTTGGTTAGCACGGGGGGTAATCAATCAGTATCCCTAATCGGAGTGACTGGATACACAAGTTACATTCCGGCATTAGAAATGAGACAATTCGGCTCAACACAGTTCAGAATCAACATTGAAGAATACCACCAAGGTCATTTCTATCATGAGCTCAAGGAAGAGGAAGGGTTGAAAATAGCTCGCAGATCTTGGAAAACATCACTCGATGGAGAGGTCGCCTAAAGGCAGAGTGCCACGGGCAATTATCTTAAATGGAGGGTGGCGAGATTAAGAACACTTGACTACAGATCCAACAAAATTCGATGACAGCAACCCTCGCTTAAACGCCCTTTCAGAAGAAGATGGTGATCATTTAGCCCACTCCCTACAAAAGGCAAACACCGAAAACTCACAACTGCAAGAACAAATAAAGCAGTTGGAGGACCAGCAGATCCTGAAGAGAAAAGTAAGAAGGCTCGAGGGAATAGACAAAGGCCGAAAGGATGGGGTTGAAGAGTAAGAATCACGGTGGGAAAAGGAAAAAGCTCTCTCAATTTGTAATAAAAGAAGCGAAGTACAAAATAGCAAGCAGGAGAAAATGAAATATCGGAGATACTCATGGAAGAATATAAACAAGAAAGCAAAAGAAAAAGCTTGAGCGAAGGAACAAGCCTTTGCTTATCAATGATATTCTAAAAGAATGTGCTAAAGAAAGGAAGGAAAAAGAAAGACAAAGTGCTCTCTATCAAGAGTGAAGAGAATGTTGACAGTGGAGAGAATGATAGTACAGGAAAACAAGAACTCCTACAGAATCCGAATATGCCCTGAAAGTGTTCAACCCTGCCAGACAAGAAGAAAGGTTATATGAGTATCTCAGAAAATGTCATCTTATTATAAAGAACCTCCTTGAGCCTAGGCCGATGTAAAGAATGCTGTGTATAAATTATTCAGTTAATAGAATGATTTTTGGGCCATTGTTTAGCAAAATTGTGAATGAATAGTATAACTCCGTAGGAACCCCTCACTAGGGTTATGCGAAAAATTGGATGTGCCATATAGGCGGGTATCATAGATGCGCATTCAATCCAATCATTCACGATCGGACTATCGAGCGATGCCATGATAAAATTGATGCAATTATCATACTGCGATTTCATTTTGGCTCCCAAATGCCACTTTGTATCCTTTATCAGAACCGGGACCTTTAGTTTCTGAAATTCAAAATTCATTAAAAACTTTTTACTTCCCTCTGAAAATCAACATTGCTTCAAACAAAGCAAGTCGACCGAACTGCAGTTCAACCCAAATGAGTGTACTTAACAAGATCACGAACAAAGAAGATAATGGAAGACCAGGAACAAGTACATAACCTACAAGGGCAAGTATCCGAGTTGAAAGACCAGGTCTCAAAACTCATGAGACTAATGAGGGAGATGTCCCAAAATAAACCGCTTGAACCTAACACCACTACCTCCCCACCACCTACAATAATGGATCCTCACCGGGCTTCAACCTCTTTCACCTTTGATCACCTATCCCGGATCAGGCAATCACTTGTCAACTCGGCCACCATAAATAATGACCTACCTTTCTCCCATTACCCAACCGTCTCAAATGCCGACCCATACCCTTCAATCTGATCCTTAGGTTCCTCCACCCCTCATTTCCAGTGGGGAGCATTTCATGCGATGGGAGGAGAAAATAAGATCGGGAAAATGAGAAAACATCTACTCTAGAGGAAAGATTGAGAGTAATAGAGGCTGAACATGTATGGATTCGATCGATGTGGCGTCATTGAGATTGGTGCTAGGCGTGGTGGTGCCACCCAAATTCAAAGTCGGATTTAGACAAGTACAGGAACCTAGATCCCGCATTCACCTAGCAACCTACATTGCCAAAATGCGCCTTGTGAAGATGACAGACTTCTTGTCCACTTTTTCACGAGCCTCTCGGAAATTACGAGATGGTGCATTGATTAAACGAGAGCAAACTGCGCTCCTGGAAGGATTTAGCTGATGCCTTCTTGAAGAGTGGCCCCCACAAGGAGAAACCTCTAAAACACAGTGCGAGAGAGATAGGAAAGCTTCAAGAAATATGCCCAGAGATGGAGAGAAAAGGCTGAAGAAGTATATCCTCCAGTGACCGACAATGAACTATGCTCCCTATTCATCGAGACATTAAAGGCTCCTTACTTCAATTTGATGATTGGAAACACTTCCAACAGCTTCTCGGATATTATCCAAGCTGGTGAGAGAATAGAGGCCAACAGGATGGGGCGTGCGAGTGGCGAGAACCCTACGAAGAAGGCGCGATTTGGCAAGAAAAAGGATGGTGATGTCTATTCCATCACCCGGCAGAACAATTACTCCCCGCTTCCTCAAAATAACTACCGACCATATCTTCCCCCTCATGGCCAAACCATTGCACCCCCTTTCCCAAATTATCCTCACCCACGCTCACAGTATCCACCGCCTACAAATTACCAGCCCAGACCACCTCCTCCACCTGGTCAACCCAGACCACCTCAAAACAACAAGAGACCACCAAGAAACCTTGATCCCCCCCTTCCCCTCCCACTCAGCGAAATATCTGATACCTCATCGGTATAAACGAATAATCTTGGTTCCCCTTGACCCAATTCAGCCACCATACCCGGGTGGTATGATGCCCTTGCCGTTGTGAGTATCATGGAGGGCACAAGGGCATTCAACCGATAGCTGCGGGGCACTCGGAGGAGAGTGCGCTTTGTCGAGAATGGGTGGTTGAAGATTGAGGGAAATGGTTCCCTCCCCAATGTTACCTCAAACCCGTTGCCCAATCATAATGCGGGCAATGGTGTAAATATGATAGAGTTAGTCGGAGAGGGGTCGGCACCAGAGGTAGATGAACTAATTCCTCACTTTGGGGAAATCTTCACAATGGCAGTAAGGGAAGGTTACCTCCACCCTCAAGCCCCAGAACCTGAGGTTGAAACGGGATGCCCTATCATGGAGGAGCAGCTGGTCATGAGCTGCAAAATTGTGAAGAATTTAAGCAAGAGGTCTAGAACTTATTGTCCTTCAAAGTTCTGAGATGCCAGGCAAGATCCAAAACGGAGGAAGGAGTAAATACAGCCCGACTCGGCCAAAATGCCTCCACTCCTAATCACAAAATTACTTTCTCACCCCCAGTATCATCACCACTAGTGACAATCATCTGAACCCTGCCTCAGCTCCTTGTCACAAACACCCATGCCATACCTTGGAATTATAACTTTTAAGTTTTCACCCAAGGAGCATCAAGCAGTACATCGGCTCCTAATCTTGCTTCACCTTCAGCACCTCCAAAACCGTGCTTCACTCCTCATGAGCATTTTAGGATGACTTATGCTGGACCTACCAGCAGTACTACTCCCCAACCTAATCCTCAGCCCAACACTACCATAAAATCCTCCCCACCCGAGCAAGAAGTTGAGTTTATAACCAGAAGTGGGAGATGTTACGGGTATAAAGAAAAAGAAAAGAAGAGAAGGAAAGTAAAAATGGGAGAGCCACGAGAAAATACGGAAGAGGAGGCTGAGAAAGCAGAGAGAGAAGAACCTACCAGACCAAGAGAGGAAGAGGAGCTGCTACTTCAAATAATGAAGCAAAGTGAGTATGATGTGGTGGAACAGTTGAGAAAGACACCTGCTCAAATTTCACTTTATTATCACGATTACGAGCTCGAGGTGCACCGTCGGGCCTTGCGAGAAAATCTGGATCGGGCCTTTGTGAACCAGACATCACCTGCTGGGACGATTCGAGAAGATAATGGGACAAATTCAAGCATCCAGTTTTGTCTCTTTTTCTGAAGAAGAGATAGACCCTGCAGGCTTAGCACACACTAAAGCCCTCCATGTGACAGTGAAATGTAAAGGTAGTATAGTTGCCAAGGTCCTTATTGACAATGGATCAGCGCTCAATGTACTGCCTAGTGCCACCTTGGCCAGGCTGCCGGTTGACCGATCGAACATTCGTCAAAGTGCTATGGTGGTGAGAGCTTTTGACGGTACAAGAAGAGAAGTCTTTGGGAGACATAGACTTGCCTCTCCATATTGGTGCATGCACTTTCAGCGTCACATTCAAGTGATGAACATTGAACTGCCTATATTATGTTCTTTGGGAGGCCTTGGATCCATTCGTGAATGCCTTTCCTTCAACTTTGCACCGGAAGATAAAGTACATTATGGACGACAAAATCATCAACTGTGAGAGGAAGAAGCCATATTGGTCACCAAGCCACAATCACTTCCTTATGTGGAAGCTGGAGAGTCGTTGGAAAGCTCCTTCCAAGCCCTCGAATTACAAGAAACCATCTCAAGAAATGAAGGGGCTATGGCTATGGTAGCCAAGGTGATGTCGAGGAATGGGTATGAAGAGGGCAAAGGCCTAGGCACGCATTGCAAGGGATTGTCGAACCTATCTGGCTATCGGAAGGTAGGCCGTTGCGGTTTGGGTTATGAGGAGGGCGCCCTCATGGATGGGCGATTACGGATGAGGAATAGACTTGGGATCAAAGATTTGACGAAACTTCGGGAGAATGAAAGTAGTCAGAGAATCAGTATTCACTAAACCGGTCATTGAAAATCCGGCGGAGGTTAAAGAATCACCAGATGAACCATCCATCGATGTCATCCACATGGATTCCTTGTATGAGGCTCTAGTCTAGCCAATAGGCGAGGGCAAGAAGCGGAGAAGCTGGGCGAGAGGACATCCACATGCTTAATTTTGAGTAAAGTACTTTTGGTTATCTACACTTGATCATTTTGTTCATGGTGGCAAGTGTAATATTGTAAATGGACCCTTTTCTTATGTCATAAATGTTAATGAATTAATAGCACATTTTATATCAATTCTTTTCCTTTCCTTTTGAATTCCAATCTTATAATATATTCCATTTCGTTCATTCAGGACCATTCATCAATTAGCACCTAATAATTCAATAGACTTAGAGATTCCTCTGGTTAATTTTGAAATCCCCATAACTGCCATTACTTCAAATGATTATGAGGTGGAACTCACAGAGGAAAGGGATGAAAGAGATTAACCTTCCCTAGTGCCTTGTGGGGCCAAAGCGCACTATAAACTTTGTACGGAAGAAGTAAAAAGGAACTTAAGGTTGTGGAGAGTGTAGAATTGGGAGATATGATCAGTTTGCTCAAAGAATTCCTGGACGTATTTTTATGGAGCTATGACGACATGACCGGCTTAGATCCCCAGATAGTGACACACAAAATTCCCTAATTAGAAGCAGTCCGTAAAGCGAGAAATTAAGAAGAATGAATCGACACCTTTGCTCAAAGTTAGGGATGAGGTCAAGCTTGATATGATCTTTGGGTTTCTGGTAGTGGTCAAATATCCTCAATGGATAGCTAACGTTGTCCCGGTAATCAAGAAGGATGGGAGAGTCCGGGTGTGTGTTGATTATAGGGACCTTAATAAAGCAAGCTTTAAAGATGATTTCCCTCTCCCTCACATTGATGTGTTAGTAGACAATGCTGCGGGATTGGGCAGGTGTTCATGTCTCGATGGGGCATCAGGGTACAATTAAATCCCAATGGATTAGGAAGACAAGGAGAAAACTGCTTTTATCACTCAATGGGGGGTATTTTGCTATCGGGTCATGCCTTTCGGGTTAAAGAATGCTAGCGCTACCTACCAACGCGCTATGGTCACATTATTCCACGATATGATGCATAAGGAAGTGGAGGTGTACGTTGATGATGTGATCATCAAATCCGAGGAGAAAACTGACCATGTGCGGTGATGAGAAAAGTATTAGAGACTCGAAATATCGGTGGCGAACCTGCTAAATGCATATTCGGAGCTAGATCTGGGAAATTATTGGGGTTCATAGTGAGCGAGAAAGGAATAGAAGTTAATCCAGACAAAGTCCGAGCCATTCAAGAGATGCCATCCCCAAAGCGAAAGGAGGTGCACAGTTTCTTGGGAAGTTGAACTACATATTAAGGTTTATTTCCAATCTCACCACTAAAGTGAGCTTATTTTTAGACTACTCAGAAAGAACAACGCCTCAATGGGATTGATTTGTCAAGAGGCTTTGAGAAAATCAAGCGACTTGTCAAATCCACCAGTATTGGTTCCACCAGTGGTGGGAAGGCCTCTGATTCTGTATAAGGCGGTCCAACAAAGCTCAATGGGATGTGTTTTAGGGCAACATGATGATACCGGCCGAAAGGAGAGGGCTATTTATTACCTGAGCAAAAAGTTCAATGATTGTGAGTCAAGGTACTCTTTCTTAGAGAAAACTTGCTGCGCGCTAGCCTAGACAGTGAATCGCCTCAAGCACTACATGTTGAATCACAAGACATGGCTCATTTCCAGGATGGATCCTATCAAGTATATATTCGAAAGCCCATTTGTGCCAGGAAGGATAGCCAAATGGCAGGTCATACTCTCCCAATATGACATTGTTTATATGACCCGGAAAGCAGTCAAAGGTAGCGTGATCGTCGATCTCCTAGCAGAAAACCCTATCCACGATTATGAAGCTCTGGATTTTGAGTTCCCCGATGAGCATATCAACGAAGTAGACTGCGGAGAAGAAGAGCCAGCTGATGTATGGGAAATGTATTTCGATGGAGCTGTCAATTTGTCTGGTAATGGAATTGGACTTGTGTTGGTATCCCCGGATGGAAAACACTTCCCGATAGCTATCAAACTGAGGTTTGACTGCACCAACAACGTTGCAGAATACGAAGCTTGTGTGATGGGTCTCTGATGCCATCGACATGAAAGTCAGGAAGTTGGAGGTATATGGAGACTCAGCCCTGATCATTTATCAAGTCAAGGGAGAATGGAAAACTAAGGATCTAAAGTTAATCCCATATCAGAAGTACTTACTGGAGGTGATAAAGAAATTTGAAGAAATCTCTTTCACTCACCTCAATCGAGACAAAAATCAATTTGCAGATGCCTTAGCCACCCTGGCTATTATGGCTCAAATGGAAGAAGGGCAGACGACTCAGGTATTGAGGATTAAAGCAAGAAGTGAACCACATCTTGTTTCATGATCGAAGAGGAACACGATGGTAAACCTTGGTATCATGACATCTTGCTTTACATCGAACGGAGAATTCCCTTGAGGGCAAGCAAAAATGAAAGGAGGATGATTGAGATTAGCATTGGGATACTTCTCGGTGGAGAAATTCTATACAAAAGAAGCTTCAATGGCGAATTGTTGAGATGTGTGGATGCAAAAGAAGCGAAGAGAATCCTTTTCGAGACTCATGAAGGAAAGCTGTGCAACCCATGCCAATGGGTATATGATAGCTAAGCAAATCATGCAGCGGGATATTTTGGACTACTATGGAAAAGGATTGCGTCGAGTATTTCTGAAAGTGCCATAAGTGTCAGATCTATGCGGTTCCGATAAATGTGCCGCCTCACCAATTGTTTAACCTCGTCTCACCATGGCCTTTCGCAATGTGGGGTATCGATGTAATTGGTCCCATTAACCCTAAGGCATCCAATGGGCATAGATTTATCCTAGTAGCTATCGACTATTTCTCTAAATGGGTTGAAGCGACATCATATGCCCACATTACACAGAACACATTTCTCAAATTCCTCAGAAATAATATCATCTGCCGGCACGGCCTCCCTAATGAAATCGTCACTGACAACACTAAGAATTTGAATGGTCTGAAGATCCAGAAATTATGTGATCAATACAGGATTCGACATCTTAATTCCTCCCCATATTGTCCCCAGATGAATGGAGCGGTGGAAGCCACAAACAAAAATCTCAAGAGAATAATCCGGAAAATGACGGTCACTTATAGGGATTGGCATGATATGCTCCCCTACGCCCTTCATGCATACCGGACCTCTGTAAGAACATCAACTGGGGTAACCATATACTCACTGGTTTATGGGATGGAAGCTGTACTACCTATTGAAGTAGAAATTCCTTCTCTAAGAATTCTGAAGGAATCAAGGATTGATGAGTCGGAATGGATCCAGTCAAGGTTGGACCAATTAAATTTGCTAGATGAGAAAAGGCTAGCAGCGGCTTGTCACGGGTAATTATACCAAAGAAGAATGGCTAGGGCATTTAAAAAAGGCGTTCGCCCACGTGAATTTCAACCAGGGGACCTAGTCCTGAAGAAAGTGCTTCCGAATCAAAACGATCCCCGGGGTAAATGGTCACTAACCTATGAGGGACCTTATGTGGTTAAAAAAGCATTTTCTGGTGGGGCATTGATCTTGACCCACATGGGCAGCGAAGAATTTCCAAGACCTGTGAATGCCAACACCGTCAAAAGATACTACGCCTAAAAAAAAAAAAAAAAAAAAAGAGAGTAGGGGTTAGAACCCGAAAGGGCGCTCCTAGCAAAATGTGTGAAAGAAGGCGAAAACCCTCGAAGGGAGCTTTCTATAAAATGAGTGAAGGATGAAAACCCGAAAGGGCGTCCTGAAAGAGCGAGCTAAAAAAAAAAAAATAAATAATAATCTAGGGGTGAAAATCCGAAAGGGCATCCTAAGAACCAAAAGGGAGAAATAAGGAACGGGGCATGAAACCGAAGATGGAAATAAACCGTCATGGCATGAGGCTTCAGAGTACTTGAAATAATGGCAGTTAAGAGACTTCAAACCTAACTATAAGGAATATGTGAGATCTATCCTTGTACCCTTTTTTCTTTGAAACTGTACCTTTGTTTCTTTTAACCATAATAAAGTCATATTTTCTTTGTGTCTATCTCTTTGCTTTTATCTTTCCCTATACTCACTCTTTAATATTGTCCTTCTTCAACCTCTTTATCTAATGCGCTATTAATCATTTAAAATTTTGCCATAAGATTAGGATTTGAAAATAGAAAACCTCACATACTTTACTATGAGATTTGCAGGGAATGGCCTAAAAAAAAACTATAGGTGAAAACCTGGAAGGGCGCTTCTAGTTAAATGGACGAAAGGAAAGTGAAAACCCGCAAGGGCGCTTTTCGCAAAATAAGAAGAAAGTCAAGAACAGAAAAGGGGCATCCAAAGAAAAGAGGTCATAGGTCAAGTCTTGTAACTCGTCCTCCATTAATCATTGGCCTTCGGGATCCTGTTAAGTACACTTTATCGGGGAAGAACTTCTCATGTTGGGATTAGACTTGCTTTGTAAGTTGATTTTTAATTTTCCAGCATTTAAATTTCCTGTTAATCAACCTCTCGTTCCTTGATCTAAGTTGATTTTAATTTTCCAGCACTTAAATTTCCTGTTAATCAACCTCTGGTTCCTTAATCTAAGTTGATTTTAATTTTCTTGCATTTTAAATTTCCTGTTAATCAACCTCTGGTTCCTTGATCTAAGTTGATTTTAATTTTTTAGCATTTAAATTTCCTGTTAATCAACCTCTGGTTCCTTGATCTAAGTTGATTTTAATTTTTCAGCATTTAAATTTCCTGTTAATCAACCTCTGGTTCCTTGATCTAAGTTGATTTTAATTTTCCAGCACTTAAATTTCCTGTTAATCAACCTCTGGTTCCTTGATCTAAGTTGATTTTAATTTTCCTGCACTTAAATTTCCTGTTAATCAACCTCTGGTTCCTTGATCTAAGTTGATTTTTATTTTCCTATATTTTAAATTTCCTGTTAATTAACCTCTGGTTCCTTGATCTAAGTTGATTTTAATTTTTCAGCATTTAAATTTCCTGTTAATCAACCTCTGGTTCCTTGATCTAAGTTGATTTTAATTTTCCAGCATTTAAATTTCCTGTTAATCAACCTCTGGTTCCTTGATCTAAGTTGATTTTAATTTTCCAGCATTTTAAATTTCCTGTTAATCAACCTCTGGTTCCTTGATCTAAGTTGATTTTAATTTTCCAGCATTTTAAATTTCCTGTTAATCAACCTCTGGTTCCTTGATCTAAGTTGATTTTAATTTTCCTGCATTTTAAATTTCCTGTTAATCAACCTCTGGTTCCTTGATCTAAGTTGATTTTAATTTTCCAGCATTTAAATTTCCTGTTAATCAACCTCTGGTTCCTTGATCTAAGTTGATTTTAATTTTCCTGCATTTTAAATTTCCTGTTAATCAACCTCTGGTTCCTTGATGTAAGTTGATTTTAATTTTCCTGCATTTTAAATTTCCTGTTAATCAACCTCTGGTTCCTTGATGTAAGTTGATTTTAATTTTCCAGCATTTAAATTTCCTGTTAATCAACCTCTGGTTCCTTGATCTAAGTTGATTTTAATTTTTTTGCATTTTAAAATTCCTGTCAATCAACCTCTGGTTCCTTGATCTAAGTTGATTTTAGCTTTCTAGCATTTTAATTTCCTGTTACCAATCTCAGGGTGCCGACCCAAGTGGGTTTTAGTTTCCTGACTTTAATTTCAAATTTCAAATTTTAATCATCCAAAATATAGGTCTAAATCTTTACATAATCCCTACACGGAAATTTTTTCCAGTAGGAATTATGTAACGAGGGGCAGCTGTCGACACCATATTTTGGCCGATCCCTGAAATCAATAAACTTTGAAGCCGATCCCCAACACAGTCTCCCTTTGCCAACTAACTACATTTCCGATCTCTCCTCAAAAGGAATCTAATCAATACTAAGTTTCCATATCATCTAAAGCCTCACCGATCTCTCAAACTAATTGTCAAATCCCCTGACCAGTCAATTACATTCCCGATCTTTCTTGTCAAACGAGATTGAACCAACATTAGGCCTTCGTGCCACCAGTTTTATTGCCGATCTCTCATTTAAAAGTTTGGGAATAATAGGGTTAAGGTTTCGATCCGGTTTAATAATGATCCCAACCTTAAGTGATAAAGTCAAATTTTCAATTTTAATCAAGTCCCGTTTAGCGTTGGTTCCCTGCCGATCTCGTGCTTATTGTGTTTTCTAACCTCTTACACTTAGATCAATAATCACTTTTATTTGTTGTTTTAATATGCTCAGACAATCAAGTACTTAGGCAATTTAGAGATTTTTCGATCACATCCATTCATTAAACAAAAGGGGAATTTTCATTTCATTTAAAATTTGTACAAGTCATTCGGCTGGAGGATCACCCCCAGCCTGATCTACATTTTGCTCACTTCCTCTCTCACCCTTAGCCTCCTCCTCACTATCCTCACCCTCGTCCTGGGGAGCCAGATCTACCATCCAAGAGAAGTCCTCCTCGGGATATCGCTTCTTGAGCTCGGCCAAGAGATCCCTGTGAGCATTCACATAAGCGCCGGCCTCCCTTGTCACCGCCTCTTATTCTTTCGCCTTGAGCTCCTCAGTGAGCTGAGCAACTTCACCGGCCCGGAGCGCCTGAACTTCTTTAAGAACATGATCTCGCTCGGCCAGAACATGAGCTTGCTCGGCCAGCTTATCCTCGTAGAACTTCATTCGCCTTCAATTTGGATATGTAGTTACGGCGGATGAGAGTTGGGATCGGAGGGAAGCCACTTCATGACCTATCTCCTTGACCTCCTTACCTAAGTGGTGAGCCTTCTCCCGGAAAATGTGCTGGTTCACCAAGCACTCCACATTCAGGCTCATAGATCGGGTCAGGATGTCATCAAGATTGTCCGGAGACAGCCTATCCCGATCCTCCCGAAGGCAGATGGAGGACCCCAAGACTTTAGCAAAACCCGGGTTCTCTCGAACCGTGCGGTTCTTCTCCAACGAATGGATCAAGATTTGGGCACCATGGGAAGGGTCCTTACAGGAGGTTGGGAAGGACCCCCTTCCGCACTCGAAGCGACTGGAGGAGGTGGAGGTGGCTCTTCTTGGCCAGGAGGAGATCGGACCACTTCTATGACCGGTGGTCCCGAGGGTTGAGACGAGCCTCCTTGCATCTCCCCGGGATCATGACCGGGCGTTTGAAGCAGCTCAGAATGTTTCATCTCTCGCACTTTCCGAGAGACCTCCCTCTTTTGCTTGCGGCTCTCCTTGGAAGCTTCACCACTTGCCATACCTGCACAAAGAAGAGGTCAGTGAGATCGCTAAGGTCCAAAGATTTGAGATATAGAAAATACCGATGCCGAGGTCAGAGAGCTGAAGCCCGCAATCTTTGCCAGTGATCAACTCCATTGTCCAGTGATGCAGTTCGGCAGTCACTGCATCCAAACAAGAGAACTTCTCTCTGGCTGCCTGATCTTTCAGCTCCATCACCATCAGGCCTTCTTCCCTATTTAGGGAGATGCGCTTTGGAAGTCAGGAGCCCTGGTGTAGCCAGCTGCGAGGGAAGCCCTCAAAGCCGTTCGAAATTTTGCTCCTCAGAATAAAGAAGCAGTTCTTCCAATTCTTCAGGGAGGAAGGAAGATCGGTAAAGAGCCCACAATGTGGCTTCGCTTGGAAGAACCAATACTCGTCATCCTTTTGACGAGTTAATCTATGTAGTTCGGCGAATACCTTAACTGTAGGACGGAGTCCCTTAGCTAGGCAGAGGCCTCTGAAGGCTACTAGGATCTGCCACGAGTTCGGGTGAAATTGGGCGATGCACACTTGATGAAATTTTAAAACTTCCTTGAAGAAGTCATCAAGGGGGAACCGCAGCCCGACCTTTAATTGTTCTTCGTATACCATGATCATATCGTTCTCCTCGAAGAAATGATCGGCACGAAGATCGCCGTGACACTTAATCAGCTCGTATGAATCAGGCCGAATGTTGTACTCCTGGCTGAACGACTGCAGGTTGGTTTCTTGGAGGATTGATGGCAGCTCGTCCATGGGAAGATTTTCTCTCCCTGAAGAAGGTACATGCCTTGATGGTGCTGCCTGCCCCCGAGCTGGAACGGAGACCCTAGGAGGTTCAGGTCGCACGCTTGGTCCGACCACCTCCACTTCATCAGACGGCCACGAGATCTGAACGGAAGGGGGGCTTGCCGCTCTCTGAGCCTCAGCGCCGCTCATTTTCAAAGGAAATAGAGAATTTAAACTAAAAGGAAGATCAAAACCCTTACCGGAGCTTGATTGGTGTCGGAAGAACCTGAAAAATCGAGAGAATTTCAGAATCACTCGCGGGATGCTGAAAATGACATAAGAGAGCAACTGGCTGACCCATCCCCTATTTATACCCGTTTGAGCATTTAATGCTCACAGTGTTCCAGGCGGTGCATCGGTTAGCGGGATTCGCCAGCTTTTCTGACATGTCTCACGAATATTCCAGAAATTCCATAATAAAAGGGATCGACTAATTCTGGTCGGTGAATTAAGGCGGATCAGTTAAGGGTTGTTCAGTTAGGAACCAGATCGGATAAACACATCAGAGATCAGAAAATAATCAATGCAATAATAATAAAAATGATAGTTGTCAAAATAAAATTTTATTTCTGAAAAGGTCGGATTACATCATTTGGGCGATCTCTAGAGATTGGATTACATAAAGGTCGAATTACATCATTTGGGCGATCTCTAGAGATCAGATTACATTGAAGGTCTGATTACATCGTAGGGGGGGATCTCTAATAAAGACCTATGTCAAAGCCTAGTCTCATGGCTGAATCAAAAAATGTGTTTGATCGGGAGACCGGCCATTGACATCGGATAGATGTACAACTTAGATGGGGTGATTATGAATCTCATGAGGATGGAGAGTCATTTCCACTGTCATCGACCAGAACCGAGCTGTAGTCGGGACGCCTAATGTGGTGAGGAGCCAAATGAACTTCAAGGGGTAGTCACCGAAGTTAAGGGGAATATTAGCAGTCTTCTCGCCCGAAATCAGTTCGCCGATTATATCAGTCGAACGATTCGAGATTGACACGATCGAAGTCCTCGATCTAGATCGGTAAGTTAGTCCAGTTCTCTCACTGTCATCAAATGAGGTTATCATAATTCTCCGATCACCTGGATCGTAAATTTTCAGTCGGGGAATAAAAAGAACAATCGGAAAAAGATCAAAAGCCACTATCATGGCCAAGACTACTGTCGGAGCTGTTAGAACAGGAACTATGAAAAGGAAGAGGAGAAAATCAAATGCGGGGGGCTTCCCGGTTGAAGTTATATATATAGGAAAAATTCAAGCATTTATTGCAAGCAGAAAATGAAGCTGATGCCTCAGAAATCGAAGGAGTAAATGTTTTGACTGAACTGAACCAGAAAGAGGAAAAGACCGGAGCAGAAGAGATCGGAAGAGAGGAGCCCAGCATGAGAGATAGAAAAAGGATCATGTTGGAAAGACCGGAAAGGAGGGGAGGTCAGAAAACAAAGGGAATAAGACAACTTCCGCTAACTGTCATCATAATCAGAGCCGAGGTAGTTAAAGCATTGCAGACGAAATCTCCACCGCACGCCCAGAATCACCCGCGTTACTGACATGCGCCAGAGTATGTCATGACAGTGCTGTACATCCTAATCTCCACCGTTGATCTTACTTGTAAGGACGAGCTCGGAGCCCTTGGATTAAAGAAGAAGACGACAAGACCATCGCCTTTCACTCGTAGCCCTCGGATCACTCTTGACAAGAAAATTTTGGGCCGTCAGATTAGAAGAGAGAAAGGACAAATATTTTGGAAGGATCTCGGTAGTCAGTTACGATTCTCTTTAATTCCCGAGCCTCAGATCATGTCCTTTAAAATCTTAACCCTCCATCTCCCTCAAAAAAAATCCTGACCCTTCATGGGGAGCACTCGGTTCCTATAAATACCTGCATAAAAACTGTTCAGAGGAGGACAGAAAATAGTGAATATAGCGGAAGGACTCTGAAACTTAATTTAGTTCGTTACTCTGCTATTTTTGAGCTTTTATAAGAAAAACTTTTGAAACCAGTTTTCTGAAGTATTTTTTTCCAAAGGGATTTTTGAATACTGAAACTCTCCATTTTCAGTTCGATTCATTATCCGGTGACACTCTCACTTTTTGTCTTTGTTATCTTTATTTCCACTCCCGTTGTTCAAGCTCAACTTCATTCAAACTTGGTTATCCTTTTGACTTGACTGCATGTAACACCTCCGTTTGCATAGCACAGTAGATTTCTGTCGGTGGTGGTGGTGTCGTCCAGGACAATAAAGGGGATTAGAATCATACTTAAGACAACTAGAGGAACCATAAACACAAATAATTAGTAATGTTCAATTAGTTAAGTATAAATAAGAAAAACAGAACATAAGAAGTTAAGCAGTAGAGAGTCATAACGATGGGTGACCTCCTCGGAAGTGCGAAGTCATTTTAAACTCAAATTTGAACCGTAAAATGTGTGCTGCGGTCCTTAGGACCATTATGAACACGATGGAAAAGAGAAAATCATGAAAAGAATTGTTAAGCCATCAAATAATTAGGTCGAGGGCGGAAGAAATATGGAATTATTTGCAAGCGGGATGAGCCGCGAGGGCAATTTGGTCAATTGACTCAGAGTGACTCGACCTAGCTTGTCAAATAAAATCAGAGAAAAGAAAATTTCAGAATCGAGAATTAAATTAAAGAACTAATAGAAAAATAGAAAAAAAAAAGAGAGGAAAATGAAAAAGTAAAAAGGTGATGACATCATGCAGGACCTCATGCATGATGTCATAAACAAATTAATTAAATTATCTATTAAATTGGATTTTTGGCCTTCTAAAAGGGATAAAGATAAAAGAAAACAAAAAGAAAAAAAATTAGAATTGTCTTCTTTCTTCTCATCTTGCCGCCCCACCTTCTCCCTCTCATCTCCATGAAAATCCACCATTAAAGCTTACACTCAAGCTTTAATTCTTCCACTCAATCTTCATAAATCCCCAAAAAACTTCACTAAAGCTTGTTATTACAACTTGAGAAGAAGATTACAAGAAGAAAGAAGAGTTAAAGATAGGGTTTGAAGGATTTAAGAAAGGTTAGTGTGCTAACTTACTATTTTACTTCTTTAAATGCATAATTAGTTGTGAAAGTGAGCTTAGAACTTGATTAAATGAAACAATTATGGGGGAAGGACCATTGCTGAAATTTCAGCCTGGTTGAAGGGAGTACGAATTGCATGAATTTAATGAGTTTAAATGAGTTTATGGACCTCCATTAGTTGATTGATTATGTTGAGAGCTTTGAATTTAGTTAATTGCAATAATTAAATGAGTTAGGGTTTGAATGTTAGGGTTTGGGAACCAAAATTTGGAGAAATGAGTAAATGGCATGTTTGACCTGTTGTAAGGTGAAAAATGGTCAATAATGACCAAAGGAGATGTGTTTGAATTGTTGGAAGTGAAGCAAAATTCGGAGGTTGAATGGTCATGCTGCTGGCAGCATGACCAAACCAACTTTGAAGGACTAAAACGGAAATTTTACAAGTCCAATTGATATTCCATCAATTGGGGATGAAAATAGACATAAAATGGCACAATTTTCATTAAGGAACCATGCCCAAAAACTGACCACAACCTAGTGAACCAATTGACCAAAGTTGGTTGAGGGCATTCTGCCACTGTACAAACTGACCAAATGAACAGTGTTTGTTCATTTGGTCATAACTCAAGCTAGGCAGGTCAAATTGACCTGAAATTTTACCAGTGGTTAGATCACATATAGACCTAAAACTTTCATGAAGAAAACAAGTCCAAATTCTACCAGCAACCAAGCCATATGGCCACCCCAAGTTGGTGACCCAAATCTGCCAGCACCAAAACTGCCCAGAAAATCTGGGCCATTTTCCATCCGGCAGCCCTGATTCAAAGGGCCATAACTTGAGCTACAAAACTCCAATTGGAGTGATCAAAAAATGAGAATAAACTTACGACAATAAGGAACATTTTCTATGAAGGAAGGTTTGCCAAATTCCCACAGTAGATTAACCAATGGAACAGTGCAACTTGGAGCACTAAAACTGAAAATTTGACAATTTGGCCAAACCAAAACCAACAAATTTAATGACCAAAATGTGGTATGTGGGTGAAGTTGGAGTGCTCATACCTATTAAGCCTTAAAAAGTCAACAATTTGACTTGAATAGTGTAGTGAATAGTAACTTGAAACATAAAAACTTCGAGAACGTCGAATTTAACGCAATAGAACTAGTAAAAATGAAGTTAAATTTATTTTTGAATTTATGCTAAGTTATGGTTTGAAACAACTGTGGCTGTGTGTTTATTTGAAAAGACTTGGAAGTTCAAGAAGTGAGTCAAGGCTTCAAGGCGACTCAAGTCAGTTTGTGCACAATAAGAATTGTTTAAATATTTTAATCTCAAAAACTTGACTTCTTTGATTATTTATATCTTGTGTTGCCATTTTATAATCGTAAATGTGACTTTAAAAATTGATCAAATTTCTCATAAATTATGCTGTACAAATTGTTTTGAATTGATTTTATGTTCACACTTAGCATGACATATCACATTATTCCTCCTCCATTTATGGGGTTGAGATCGTTTATTTTCCTCCCTCTACGGCTTTCCTTGAGGTTGTAGATCGGATGAGTACTCATTAGCTAGCTAGCCACCTCCCTCATTGATTTGATTAATGGGGTTGAGATTGATTTGTCATGGTGTACAACGCGGCATTGATCGGAAATTTTTTGTCATGGCTTAAGTTGTGTATGACTTTGGCAACACTGTGTTTATGAAATTGTTTGACTAAACTGTGTTTAATAGATTATTTGACAAAATGATGTTATTATGAACTTTAATATTGTGAAATGTGATTGAGAAACATTTAAATTGTGTTTGGCAATGAATGTTTTATTTATTGCATTTTAAATTTTTATTGTGCACCAGAGTATTTTATACTCGTGATAGCTTATTTTGTCATGAGATAAGAGCAAGGAAAAGCGTGAGTGAGTACACTCTTGAGTTGAAGATCACACCAATCTTTTATGCAGTATTATTTTATACCCTTGTAGATAATTTTGATGTAAATATATAAATGTTGTATGTACCAATGAAAGTTGAGCAGTTGTAAATAAATTGTAATAATATTTTTTTTGGATTTCCTTCTGTAAATTAATATTTGTACTTATGAATTTCTTACTTTATGCTTTGTGATTGGAGATATTAAATATTTTGAGATGATAAGTCTTGAATTGTATTGTGAAATTATTTTGAAGTGTGTTGAACTGAGTTGATTGAGTTATTGAAGGTTGGGAGTTGTGAAATATTTTTGGAAGTGCTTTTTTTTAGGTATTTGAAGAACTGTTTTCTCCAATTTCAAATGGAACTCTGTCAAAATTTTTATAAATTTTGCGGAAAAATTAAAATGGACAAAATTTTTACTAGTATTTAAACTTTGAATAAATGATTTTTAATTCTCACTAAAATGCTCAATACTTCCAAAATGTAAGAAAATCGTTTTAAAATCTCTTGTAGGGTACTTAATGAGTCATCGGTAGGTGAAGTTCGGTAGTTCGTTAAGTACTCTACGGGATCATATTATGCCTTACGGAGGGGTAAGGTGTGACATGTTTTAGTGGTATCAGAGCATGATTTTTCAATAAATTTTGACTATGTGTATGAACATTTTATTGATAAGTACAACTGCTCAAGTGTCTTTTATTGATACATATGACGTATTTACATCATGAATATGCACTAACGAAGGTCAACCTCCTTGTGTATAATCTCAGGAAGTAGAAAATTTGGGAAAACGGAATGGAAGGAGGAGATCATTCCGAAGAACAATCTGTTGAGGCTGAGGTTCAAGGGGAAGCCCGACACTCGAGCGTGAGTGGGTCGACCACTCCGGCTCTGCTCCGACCGCGATTCCTGCTCAATTTGTACAGCAGATGGCTGCGTTCTTCCAGCAAATGGCGGGAAATGTGCCACCCCAAGCTCAAATTCCAGTACCTGTAGCACAACCACAGCCCTCAGCTCAGCAATATGAAAAGTTGATGAAATTTGTGGCCACCGAGTTTAAAGGCACTGTGGATCCACTGGAGGCAGAACAGTGGTTGGAAAGAATGGAATGAGTTTACAGAAAACTGCAGTGTACGGAAGAGATGAAGTTTGAGTATTCAGTATCTCTTCTTCAAGGGGATGCATATGGATGGTGGAAGACCATCCCCCACAGCTTGATCGAGCCACCTGTGCTGACATGGACAGACTTCCTGAGGGAATTCAGGCAGAAATGGGTTCCTGATGCATATGTAGATAAGAAATTGCAAGAATTCCTGAGTTTGAAGCAAGGGGACCGAACCATAGCAGAGTATGAGAGAGACTTCTCAAGGCTAAGCCACTATGCTGGAAGCTTAGTCTCCACCCCTAGAGACAGATGCAAGAGGTTTGAGTCCGGGCTAAGGCCAAGTCTGAGGATGCAAGTTGTGGGTTTTAAACATCAGAATTTCGCTGAATTGATCTCACAGGCCCTGGAACTGGAAAGGATAGAATCAGAAGGGGCAGTGAAGAAGGGTCCTCAAGAGAAAACTGAAAAGACTACGGGGCAAGCATCTGAAAGTGGTTCTGGGAAGAGGAAACAGTTTGGGGGATCTAGCTCCCGTAAATCTAAAAGAGGTAGATTTTCTGGCCAAAGACCACCCCGGTCTGGTCAGCCGACCCAATAAGCTTCTCGAGGATCTCTATCGATCTGCACGATGTGAAACTTGTGGGAAAACTCATGGCGGGGTTTGTTTCAAAGCTACTGGCGCATGTTTTAACTGTGGATGGAGCGAACATTTCGCGAAGGATTGCACTAGTCCGTGTCGGCCTGGATCTTTTGCTACATCGGAAGGATCAGCCCAAGTCTCTGCATCTAGAGGGTCACCATCAGCTGCTAGAGGTAGAGGCAGAGGTAGGGGTCCTGGTAGCACTCCTGGGAGTCAGAGCACTGTTTACCAGCCAGTATCCAGTGGCGCACCAGTCAAAGTGTATTCTATGCATCAGAGGGAGAAACCTGAAACATCGATCACGATGTGGTATTTTCTCCATCCTTGACCAAGATGTGTATGTGTTATTTGATCTTGGCTCCACACATTCGTATGTTAGTGCTAGGGTGATGTGTTCTACTTCTATTCAGTGTGTACCAATGGACTATGATGTGCTAGTAACTAGTCCATTAGGCTAGAAGGTCAGGTTAAATAGGCTATATAGGGATTGTCCTTTGGTGATCCAAGGACACACTTTTTTGTTTGATTTAATTGAAATGCCCTTCAGAGATTATGACATTATCTTGGGCATGGATTGGTTAGCCAGGCATCATGCGATGATTGACTGTAGACTGAAGACAGTCACTTTTGGTCTTCCTCTGTATGGTGATGTAATAATACATGGGGAGAGGCAGTTATTGCCTGCAAACATCATTTCAGCTGCACTAACCAGAAAAATGATTAGAAAAGGGTGTGAGGCATACTTGGCACATGTGATAGACACCCAAGTGGGGAGTCCAGCACTGAGGGACATTCCTACTGTATGTGACTTTCCGAATGTGTTTCCTGAAGAATTGCCAGGATTACCTCCAGAAAGAGAAGTGCAGTTTGAAATTGATGTTATGCCTGGTGTGGACCCAATCTCCATAACACCATACAGAATGGCACCTGCAGAATTAAAAGAATTGAAAGTATAGTTGCAAGAGCTGCTTGATAAGGGCTTTATCCGCCCTAGTGTGTCACCTTGGGGAGCGCCAGTATTGTTTGTAAAGAAGAAAGATGGCACTCTCCGGTTATGCATTGACTATCGGCAGTTGAATAAGGTGACAATAAAGAACAGATACCCATTGCCCCGCATTGATGAGTTGTTTGATCAGTTGAGGGGTGCAGCTGTGTTCTCCAAAATTAACCTGAGATCAGGTTATTATCAGCTGAAAGTACAAGAGCAGAGTATTTCAAAAACTGCCTTCAGAACCCACTATGGCCATTATGAGTTTTTGGTTATGCCATTCGGGTTAACTAATGCTCCGGCTGCTTTTATGGATCTGATGAACACTTCAGACCATACCTCGACCAGTTTGTTGTGGTATTTATCGATGATATATTGGTCTATTCGAGGAATGCATAAGAGCATGATAGACATCTGCGAATTGTACTGCAGACTTTGAGGAGAAAGCATTTATCGCCAAATTGTCAAAATGTGAATTTTGGCTGAAGTAGATATCCTTTTTGGGGCATATAGTATCAGCAGAGGGTATTAAGGTAGATCCTAGCAAGATTGAAGCTATCCTTAATTGGGAGCCACCCAGAAATGTCACAGAGATTCGCAGTTTTCTAGGGTTAGCTGGATACTACCGTCGATTTGTGAAGGGATTCTCCATGTTGGCATCTCCATTGACCAAGCTACTTAGAAAGGATGTGAAATTTCAGTGGACGGACAAATGCCAGCAAAGTTTTGATGAATTGAAGAGATGTTTGATAGAGGCTCCAGTCTTGACTTTACCTACACCAGGTAAAGAATATACAGTTTACAGCGATGCTTCTCACAATGGGTTAGGTTGTGTGTTGATGCAAGATCGAAATGTCATTGCCTATGCATCACGCCAGCTAAAACCGCATGAGAGGAATTATCCGACACATGACTTGGAGCTTGCAGCTATTGTGTTTGCTCTTAAGATCTGGAGGCATTATTTGTATGGGGAGAAGTGTTACATCTACACAGATCATAAGAGTTTGAAGTATTTGGGCACCCAGAAAGAGTTGAATTTGAGATAGAGGAGATGGTTAGAGTTGATAAAAGATTATGATTGTCTGATAGACTATCAGCCAGGGAAAGCTAATGTTGTGGCTGACGCCCTAAGTCGCAAGACTATGGCAAGTCTACAGGTTACTCCTTTGTCTTTGGTACATGAGTTGAGATCATTACATGCCAGTTTAGAGATTAATGATGAGGGGCAGACAGTAGTTGCATGGCATGTACAACCAGTGTTGATTGATCATATCAGAATGGCTACTCAGAATGATGAAAGGTATCAGAAGCTGTTGGAAGAAGTCCGGCAGGGCAAGAAACCAGAGTTCTCAATCAGAGATGATAGTCTATTGCTACACTTGGGTAGAATATGTGTTCCTAAGGATGTTGATTTGAGGCAGATCATTTTGAAGGAAGCACATGAGTCTCCTTTTGCTATGCACCCTAGTGGTACAAAAATGTATAGAGGGCTAAATGAGCATTACTGGTGGATGGGTATGAAGAGAGATGTGGCAGAGTTTGTATCTAAATGCCTGACTTGTCAGCAAGTAAAGGCAGAGCATCAAGTACCTACTGGGTTGTTGCACCCACTACCAGTGCCAGAATGGAAATGGGAAAGGATAACGATGGATTTTGTAATGGGACTTCTGAGGACACAGAAGAGTCATGATACAGTATGGGTCATTGTTGACAGACTAACTAAGTCTGCTCATTTTCTGCCAGTCCGAATGGACTATAGTCTAGACAGATTGGCCAGGTTGTACATTGATGAGATTGTGAGGCTTCATGGAGTGCCAGTATCCATTGTATCAGACAGAGATCCTAGGTTCACTTCTAGATTCTGGGGTAGTCTTCAAAGAGCCCTAGGAACTAGATTGAACTTCATTATGGCATTCCACCCACAGACAGATGGCCAGTCTGAGAGGGTAATTCAGATCTTGGAGGACATGCTATGGGCTTGTGTAATTGAGTTTGAGGGTAGTTGGGATACACACTTGCCTTTGATTGAGTTTGCTTACAATAACAGCTACCAATCAAGTATTGGGATGCCTCCATATGAAGCTTTGTATGGCAGAAAATGTAGAGCCCCGTTGTGTTGGGATGACGTGGGTGAAAGAAAAATGATTGGACCCGAAATAATTCAACAGACTGAAGAGAAGATCAGGGTAATCAGAGATCGACTTAAAGCTGCATCAGACCGTCAGAAGTCCTATATTGATTTGAAAAGAAGGGATATTCAGTATGCAGTGGGTGAGAAAGTTTTCCTCAAAGTTTCTCCTTGGAAGAGGATTATGAGATTTGGCAGGAAGGGGAAACTAAGTCCTCGTTTTATCGGGCCATATGAGGTATTGGAAAGAGTGGGTCCTTTGGCTTATCGTTTGGCACTACCTCCAGAGTTAGAGAAGATACATAACGTCTTCCATGTGTTGATGTTGAGGAGGTATCGATCAGACCCTTCTCATGTACTACCAGTAGAAGAAATTGAAGTAAATCCAGACCTATCATATGAAGAAGAACCCATAAAGATTCTGGCTTATGAGGTGAAGCAGCTACAGAACAAGCAGATACCATTAGTAAAAGTGCTGTGGAACCATCATTCGGGCCAAGAAGCTAGTTGGGAATGAGAGGAGGACATGAGGAGACAACACCCACAGCTGTTCTGAGATTAATACTAGGTAAAATTTTGAGACGAAATTTATTTTAAGGGGGGGAGAATTGTAACACCCCCGTTTGCATAGCCTGGTAGATTTCACTGTTCCGGTGACCGGTGTCGGTCCGGACAATAAAGGCGATTAGAACCTTACTTAAGACAACTAGAGAAACCATAAACACAAATAATTAGTAATGTTCAATTAGTTAAGTATAAATAAGAAAAACAGAACATAAGAAGTTAAACGAGCCGAGAGTCACAGCGATGGGTGACCTCCTCGGGAACGGCAGCGAAGTCATTTTAAACTCAAATTTCGAACCGTAAAATGTGATGCTGCGGTCCTTAGGACCATTATGAACACAGTGGAAAAGAGAAAATCACGAAAAAGAACTGTTAAGCCAGTCAAATAATTAGGTCAGGGAGCTAAAAGAAATATGGAATTATTTACAAACCGGGATGAACCGGCGAGGGGCAATTTGGTCAATTGACCCCGAGAGCTGACTCCTGACCTAACTGTCAAATAAAATTAGAGAAAAGAAAATTTTGGAATTGAGAATTAAATTAAAGAACTAATAGAAAAACAGAAAAAAAAGAGAGAAAAATGAAAAAGTAAAAAGGTGATGACATCATGCATGACCTCATGCATGATGTCATAAACAAATTAATTAAATTATCTATTAAATTGGATTTTTGGTCTTCTAAAAGAGATAAAGATAAAAGAAAACAAAAAGAAAAAAAATTAGAATTGCCTTCTTCCTTCTCATCTTGCCGCCCCACCTTCTCCCTCTCATCTCCATGAAAATCCACCATTAAAGCTTACACTCAAGCTTTAATTCTTCCACTCAATCTTCATAAATCCCCAAAAAACTTCACTAAAGCTTGTTATTACAACTTGAGAAGAAGATTACAAGAAGAAAAAAGAGTTAAAGATAGGGTTTGAAGGATTTAAGAAAGGTTAGTGTCCTAACTTACTATTTTACTTCTTTAAATGTATAATTAGTTGTGAAAGTGAGCTTAGAACTTGATTAAATGAAACAAACATGGGGGAAGGACCATTGCTGAAATTTTGGCCTGGTTGAAGGGAGTATGAATTGCATGAATTTAATGAGTTTGAATGAGTTTATGGACCTCCATTAGTTGATTGATTATGTTGAGAGCTTTGAATTTAGTTAATTGCAATAATTAAATGAGTTAGGGTTTGAATGTTAGGGTTTGGGAACTAAAATTTGGAGAAATGAGTAAATGGCATGTTTGACCTGTTGTAAGGTGAAAAATGGTCAATAAAGACCAAAGGAGATGTGTTTGAATTGTTGGAAGTGAAGCCAAATTCGGAGGTTGAATGGTCATGCTGCTGGCAGCATGACCAAACCAAATTTGAAGGACTAAAACTGAAATTTTATAAGTCCAATTGATATGCCACTAATTGAGGATGAAAATAGACATAAAATGGCACAATTTTCATTAAGGAACCATGCCCAAAAACTGACCACAACCTAGTGAACCAATTGACCAAAGTTGGTTGAGAGCAGTCTGCCACTGTACAAACTGACCAAATGAACAGTATTTGTTCATTTGGTCATAACTCAAGCTAGGCAGGTCAAATTGACTTGAAATTTTACCAGTGGTTAGATCACATATAGACCTAAAACTTTCATGAAGAAAACAAGTCCAAATTCTGCCAGTAACCAAGCCATTTGGCCACCCCAAGTTGGTGACCCAAATCTGCCAGCACCAAAACTGCCCAGAAAATTTGGGTTATTTTCCATCCGACAGCCCTGATTCAAAGGGCCATAACTTGAGCTACAAAACTCCAATTGGAGTGATCCAAAAATGAGAATAAACTTAAGACAATAAGGAACATTTTCTATGAAGGAAGGTTTGCCAAATTCCCACAGTAGATTAACCAATGGAACAGTGCAACTTGGAGCACCAAAACTGAAAATTTGACAATTTGGCCAAAAGGACTTAAACTTTGAGAAAATAACCAAAACCAACAAATTTAATGACCAAAATGTGGTATGTGGGTGAAGTTGGAGTGCCCATACCTATTAAGCCTTAAAAAGTCAACAATTTGACTTGAATAGTGTAGTGAATAGTAACCCGAAACACAAAAACTTCGAGAACGTCGAATTTAACGCAATAGAACTAGTAAAAATGAAGTTAAATTTATTTTTGGATTTATGCTAAGTTATGGTACTGAAACACTGCGAAACTGTGTGTTTCAGCTGAAAAAGACTTGGAAATTCGAAGAGACTGAGTCAAGGCTTCAAGGCGACTCAAGTCAGGTTTGTGCACAATAAGAATTGTTTAAATATTTTAATCTCAAAAACTTGACTTCTTTGATTATTTATGTACTGTGTTGCCATTTTATAATCGTAAATGTGACTTTGAAAATTGATCAAATTTCTCATAAATTGTCTGTATAAATTGTTTTGAATTGATTTTATGTTCACACTTAGCATGACAGTATCACATTATTCCTCCTCCATTTATGGGGTTGAGATCGTTTATTTTCCTCCCTCTCTGGCTTGCCAGTTGAGGTTGTAGATCGGATGAGTACTCATTAGCTAGCTAGCCACCTCCCTCATTGATTTCGATTAATGGGGTTGAGATTGCTTTGTCGTGGTGTACAACGCGGCATTGATCGAAAATTTTGTGTCATGGCTTAAGTTGTGTATGACTTTGGCAACACTGTGTTTATGAAATTGTTTGACTAAACTGTGTTTAATAGATTATTTGACAAAATGATGTTATTATGAACTTTAATATTGTGAAATGTGATTGAGAAACATTTAAATTGTGTTTGGCAATGAATGATTTATTTATTGCATTTTAAATTTTTATTGTGCACCACTGAGTATTTTTATACTCAGCGATAGCTTATTTTGCTGTTGCAGATAAGAGCAAGGAAAAAGCAGCAGAGTAAGCTGCTACTGAGTTGAAGATCACACCAATCTTTTGTACGAGTATTATTTTATACCCTTGTAGATAATTTTGATGTAAATATAGAAATGTTGTATGTACCAATGAAAGTTGAGCAGTTGTAAATAAATTGTAATAATATTTTTTTTGGATTTCATACAGAAATTAATATTTGTACTTATGAATTTCTTACTTTATGCTTTGTGATTGGAGATATTAAATATTTTGAGATGATAAGTCTTGAATTGTATTGTGAAATTATTTTGAAGTGTGTTGAACTGAGTTGATTGAGTTATTGAAGGTTGGGAGTTGTGAAATATTTTTGGAAGTGCTTTTTTTAGGTATTTGAAGAACTGTTTTCTCCAATTTCAAACGGAACTCTGTCAAAATTTTTATAAATTTTGCGGCAAAATTAAAATGGACAAAATTTTTACTAGTATTTAAACTTCGAATAAATGATTTTTAATTCTCACTAAAACGATCACCACTTCCAAAATGTAAGAAAATCGTTTTAAAATCTCTTGTAGGGTACTTAATGAGTCATCGGTAGGTGAAGTTTGGTAGTTCATTAAGTACTATACGGGATCATGTTATGCCTTACGGAGGGGTAAGGTGTGACACTGCATTTTAGCAAAGAATCTTTCATTTCAAGGCGAACGTTAGTCCTCCGGCTATCAACCCGCAGTCCTATTACGTTTTGTGATTCCAGACTTAGTTCAATAGATTCGGCTCCCTACAGGTGAGTGCTTATATCGCTGCTTTATGAAGTGTTCGCTTTATTTCATGTATTTTCTTTATTTTTATGTTTGTAATTTTCACCAAGTTTATACTGCGTTAAAAAACGCGAAGAAGGTTATTCCCGAGTTTATTTCTTCGTTAATCAGTCCATTCTTTTTGTTAATCTTCGTTACTTCTGAATGCAAGAGTTCTAGTCCCAAGTAGCGTATAAGTAGTTGGATAAAATGTAGCTAACTGTATCTTAAGCGTTTCTTTAAAAATGGAAGGTCTGAATAATAAGTCAGGAAAATAGTAAAGTTGAATCACTAGGCTAACACAGAAGACGATTGGGTAAGACGCCATAAGGTGGAATAAAACCAAATCTCAGGTAAATAAATGGAACAGATTAGGTATCAAAAGGTACCGGCTAGGTGACCACATAGGAGGTCGGTAAAATTCAGTCTGGTATCCCATTTCTAGTTACGAGGTACCAAGGAGTTAAAAGAAGCCTTATTTCGATCCCCGACATCTTTGAATGCCAGAACCCTTAGTCCTAGGTTCTTATGATGTGTAGCTATAATCAAATTTCGAGAGGTCGGAAAAGTCCTTATCCGACCCCCATTAAAATAAAAAAGATCGGAGGAGAGTTCTTATCCGATTCTCACCTAAAAATTTTTAATGAATACTTAAAAGAGATCGGAGGAGAGTTCTTATCCGATTCTCACCTAAAAATTTTAATGAATATTTAAAAGAGATCGGAGGAGAGTTCTTATCCGATTCTCAAGCCTAAAATTTTAATGAATACTTAAAAGAGATCGGAGGAGAGTTCTTATCCGATTCTCAATCCAAAAATTCTAATCTTAATCTAAAAGAAATCGGAGGAGAGTTCTTATCCAATTCTCAAATTGAATTCTAACAAATATGCAAAATGACCCCTTAAACAAAACTGATACGCAACAGTAACTCACTAAGGGTCGACTCATTTATTTATGTATCTGGGTAACCCGAATTGGTGAAAAATCAAATATTCCCTTTTACCAAGAGGATTAACATCTCCGTTCGAACCTCCTAACTATCAATTCTAGTTTATAAAGAGCTTGAAGTTAAATCTGCTTACCCTCATTGAGGGACGAGGTGGGGTGCCTAACACCTTCCCTACCCGTTTACGGACCCCGAACCTAGAATCTCTGTTCTTGAAGTGGTTTCATTTTAATTTATTTTCACAAATGGTTTTATTTAATTTCCCTCAAAATTAAAGTGGCGACTCCTCACTCTTTCCCACTTCGGTGAGGGTTCGTTCAGGCGACCGCAAAACACCTTGCGATAGCTTGGCGACTCCACTGGGGAGAGGGACTTTTCCTTCAACCCCGGCCCAGAGGTCCAAAAGCAGATTTAATTTTATGTTCCTATAAACTAGAATTATATTTAAATAGGTACAATTTACGAAATTCGAAAACTTTAGTCTATTAATGTTTGTTATTTCCGCTAACCGCTTTGTTTATATTTGTTTTATATCCGATAACATTCTCCATCTAAAAAGGAAAAATAAAAATCCCCCTGTATTGGGAAGAGGTAAAGGTGTCCCTTCACACACTGAACACTCACATAATGTCCTCACACACTTCAGCCCTATACCCGGGCTTTCTTACCCTTTTAGGAAATAGGAGGGGGTCATGTAGTGGTACCCGTGATTTTTACCCCATTAGTATCCGTGAAGGCTTCTGCTCAAATTGAAACTCGTTCTATTCACTGTGATACCCGTGGAACTTTCCCGACAGTATCATGGGGGATAGAATGGGGCTCTGCTGTTCACAGTAAGGGCAATTTGGGAACCTGTGGCTTTTAGAAAATTAGACCTTGAGCTAAACTGTCACGATAGCTGGAAGCCGTAGTAAGTTTCCTTATAAGATAGAACTATCCAATTAGGTAGCACCTAACCGATACTAAGACTCTCCTTATTTTAGGACAAAAGGGGCATACTTACCCTTACCCTACTCTGCTTTTGTTTTCTTTTGTTCTTATTTTGAGGGTAATCTTGAATCATACTGTTGGAAAGACCTGCACACTTTCCTACTTTGATAAATGTGTAAGTGTTACTTTGTCAACAGTATAATTCAAAATTACCCGAACTTACCTTGCTAACAAATTTTTCCTACAGGCATCACCAAAATAAGGTCTGTAAAAGGATAAGCATCATTTTTTTTGCATGGCATCCTCGAGTCAGTCGACAGAAGAAATTCAGAATGCCAAATCGTGGTCCAAATCAACTCATAGTTCAGTACCCCCACAGAATGATGTCACCAAGGCACCTGCTAGCTCATTACCCCCATTGGACCTGAGCAAAATTGAAGTCAGAATCAAAAATCTCGAGGGTCTGGCCAATGGTTGGAAGTCATTTTCCGATCAGGTCAAAGCACAATTTGAGAAGAGAAATGGGAGGATTGCAACCTTGATACGGGTTAAAGTTCAAGTCTCGGCATTAAAGGCCATGTTGCCAGTTTGGAATCCTAAGTATGGGGTGTTCTCTTTCAACGATATCGATACTGTTCCCACCATGGAAGAATATCAAGCATTGCTAGAAATTCCTTACGCGGTGCAGAATCAGATTTACCTACACCTCGAGCATAGGCAGACCTGGAAACGGTTCGCACATATGCTGGGGATTCCACCAGAAGAAGCAAAGGCGAGGGAAACTGTCAAAGGAAACACGCATGGATGGTATTGGACCTATCTCAAGAAGTGGTTGGATTAATACATCCAAGAGGAATAGTGGGATCAAGCTTCATTGGCGCTCGCCTTGGGGATTATGGCCTAATTTTGTTCCCTGGACCTTCAGGAATCATAATCTGCAGCGTTGTGGAAATATTCTGGGCAATAAAAAAGCAGAGGGTCAATCTAGTACCGGCAATTCTTGCTGAGACTTTCTTAACCCTTACTTACTGCAGACAACAAGGCAAGGGATCCATTAAATGTTGTTCTCAATTGTTGCATCTCTGGATCATTAGTCATATGTGTCCTATGGAGACAAAGGGATTAACTTGGTACCTTGACCAGCCTCTCGTCGAGAAAATAACCCGATTAGTAATCAGCCCGAAGGATGAGCCGCAGTGGCAAAAACGGATTTTGAGCTTCAACAGCCATGACTACTGCTGGAGGAAATTGTGGACGTCGGGTCAATCCATTTTGGTCGGCACGGGGGGTAATCAATCAGTATCCCTAATCGGAGTGACTGGATATACAAGTTACATTCCGGCATTAGTAATGAGACAATTCGGCTCAACACAGTTCAGAATCAACATTGAAGAATACCACCAAGGTCATTTCTATCATGAGCTCAAGGAAGAGGAAGGGTTGAAAATAGCTCGCAGATCTTGGGAAAACATCACTCTGATGGAGAGGTCGCCTAAAGGCCCGAGTGCCACTGGCGATTATCTTAAATGGAGGGCTGACAGAGATCAAGAACACTTGATTGCAGATCCAACAAAATTCGAAGACAGCAACCCTCGCCTAAATGCCCTTTCAGAAGAAGATGGTGATCATTTAGCCAACTCCCTACAAAAGGCAAACACCGAAAACTCGCAACTGCAAGAACAAATAAAACAGTTGGAGGACCAACAGCAGATCCTGAAGAGAAAAGTAAGAAGGCTCAGGGAAGGGACAAAGACCGAAAGGATGGGGTTCGAAGAGCAAGAGATACGGTGGGAAAAGGAAAAAAGCTCTCTCCAAGCTGTAATAAAAGAAGCAGAAGTACAGAATAGTAAGCTTCAGGAGAAAATGAAATATCAGGAGATACTCATGGAAGAATATAAACAAGAAAGCAAAAAGAAGAAGCTTGAACTGAAGGAACAAGCACTGCTTATCAATGATATTCTGAAAGAATGTGCTAAAGAAAGGAAGGAAAAAGAAAGACAAGCTGCTCTCTATCAAGAGCTGAAAGAGAATGTTGACCAGCTGGAGAGAATGATAGCACAGGGAAAACAAGAACTCCTACCTGAATCCGAATGTGCCCTGAAAGTGTTCAACCCTGCCAGACAAGAAGAAAGGTTATATGAGTATCTCAGAAAATGTCATCTCATTATAAAGAACCTCCCTGAGCCTAGGCCGATGTAAAGAATGCTGTGTATAAATTATTCAGTTAATAGAATGATTTTTGGGCCATTGTTTAGCAAAATTGTGAATGAATAGTATAACTCCCGTAGGAACCCCCTCGCTAGGGTTATACGAAAAATTGGATGTGCCATATGCTCAGGTATCATAGATGCGCATTCAATCCAGTCATTCACAGTCAGACTATCGAACGATGCCATGATAAAATTGATGCAATTATCCTTCTGCAGATTTCATTTTGGCTCCCAAATGCCACTGTATCCTTTGTCCGAACCAGGACCTTTAGTTTTTTTTACGAAATTCAAAATTCATTAAAACTTTTTTACTTCCCTATAGAAAATCAATATTGCTTCAAACAAAGCAAGTCTGACCAGGCACACAGTTCAACTCAAACGAGTGTACTTAACAAGATCACGAACAAAGAAGATAATGGAAGACCAGGAACAAGTACAGAACCTACAATGGCAAGTATCCGAGCTGAAAGACCAGGTCTCAGAACTCATGAGACTAATGAGGGAGATGTCCCAAAATAAACCCGCTTCAGAACCTAACTTACCACTACCTCCCCCACCACCTACAACAATGGATCCTTATCAGGCTTTAACCTCTTTCACCTTTTAGTCACCTATCCCGGATTCGACAATCACTGTCAACCTGGCCACCATAAATAATGACCTACCTTTCTCCCATTACCCAGCCGTCTCAAATGCCAACCCATACCCTTCAATACTGATCCCTCCGGTTCACTCCACCCCTCATTTCCCAACTGGGGGAGCATTTCATGCAGTAAGAGGAGAAAATAAGACCAGGGAAAATGAGAAGCTATCTGTTCTAGAGGAAAGATTGAGAGCAATAGAGGGGCTGAACATGTATGGTTCAGTCGATGTGGCGTCACTGAGATTGGTGCCAGACGTGGTGGTGCCACCCAAATTCAAAGTCCCGGATTTCGACAAGTACACCGGGAACTCACCTGGCAACCTCCATTGCCAAGTCTGCCTTGACAGAAGATGACAGACTTCTCGTTCCCTTTTTTCACGAAAGCCTCTCCGGAGCAGCCCTGAGATGGTGCATTCAGTTAGACATGAGCAAACTGCGCTCCTGGAAGGATTTAGCTGATGCCTTCTTGAAGCAGTATAAATTTAACTGTGATGTGGCCCCCACAAGGAGAGACCTCCAAAACCTAGTGCAGAGAGACAGGGAAAGCTTCAAGGAATATGCCCAGAGATGGAGAGAAATGGCTGCAGAAGTATATCCTCTGGTGACCGATAATGAACTTTGCTCCTTGTTCATCGAGACATTGAAGGCTCCTTACTTCAATTTGATGATTGGAAACACTTCCAACAGCTTCTCGGATATCATCCAAGCTGGTGAGAGAATAGAGGCCAACTTAAGGATGGGGCGACTGCAGGAGTTGGCCGAGAACCCTGCGAAGAAGACTGCCAGTTTTGGCAAGAAAAAGGAGGGTGATGTGCATTCCATCACCCGGCAGAACAATTACTCCCCGCTTCCTCAAAATAACTACCGACCATATCTTCCCCCTCATGGCCAAACCATTGCACCGCCTTTCCCAAATTATCCTCACCCACGCCCACAGTATCCACCACCTACAAATTACCAGCCCAGACCACCTCCTCCACCTACTCAACCCAGACCACCTCAAAACAACCCGAGACCACCAAGAAACCCTGATCCACCCCTTCCCCTCCCACTCAGCGAAATATACCGATACCTCGTCGGTATAAACCAGATAGTACCTGCCTTGACTAATTCAGCCACCATACCCCAGGTGGTATGATGCCACTGCCCATTGTGAGTATCATGGAGGGGAACAAGGGCATTCAACCGATAACTACGAGGCACTCAGAGGGAGAGTGCACGCTTTAATCAGGAATGGGTGGTTGAAAATTGAGGGAAATGGTTCCCTCCCTAATGTTACCTCAAACTCATTGCCTAATCATAATGCAGGCAATGGTGTAAATATGATAGAGTCAGTCGGAGAGGGGTTAGCACCAGAGGTAGATGAACTAATTCCTCACTTTGGGGAAATCTTCACAATAGCAGTAAGGGAAGGTTACCTCCACCCTCAAGCCCCAGAACCTAAGGTTGAAATGGGATGCCCCTATCATGGAGGAGCAGCTAGTCATGAGCTGCAAAATTGTGAAGAATTTAAGCAAGAGGTCCAGAACTTATTGTCCTTCAAAGTTCTGAGATGCCAGGCAAGATCCAAAACGGAGGAAGGAGTAAATACAGCCCGACTCGACCAAAACGCCTCCACTCCGAATCATAGAATTACTTTCTCACCCCCAGTATCATCACCACCAGTGACAATCATCCGAACCCCGCCTCAGCTCCCTGTCACAAACACCCATGCCATACCTTGGAATTATAACTTTCAAGTTTTCACCCAAGGAGCGTCAAGCAGTACATCGGCTCCTAATCTTGCTTCACCTTCAGCACCTCCAAAACCATGCTTCACTCCTCATGAGCATTTAAGGATGACTTATGCTGGACCTACCAGCAGTACTACTCCCCAACCTAATCCTCAGCCCACCACTGCCACAAAATCCTCTCCACCCGAGCAAGAAGTTGAGTTTATAACAAACTTCATTCCTTAAGTATTCGATAGCCTAGACAGTTAAGATTTCTGCGTAGATTGGTATTTGCTAAACAAAATTCCTCATGGGAATGATACTCAACTTATCACTTTATTACTTGTTAGCGATACGTGCACTTGCGGTGATTGCAAAATAGTGAAATAAGTTTTTTGGCGCTATTGCCAGGGAATTTTTGGTTTTAGTAATATCAAGCGAAAGGCGATTTAGCTAATTTCGGCAATTATATTTATTATTTAATTTTATTTTACTGGTGGTATTTCTTTTCTTTTCTCTCAGGTGGCCGATCTAGTATATGATCAGATCAAAGCCATAAGAAATTTTAGACTGTAATCCAGAAATAGACAGAACCCTAAAAGCCATCAGGAGGGAAAGGAAACATCAAGAGCACAGTTAAGGAGATCCTGAAATCCCAACCATGGCCGATAATAATGACAGACCAAGACTCTTAAGAGATTACGGAGCTCCATCTGTCCAAGGATTTCAGCCCAGTGTCACTAGACCCTCAGTGGAAGCCAACGACTTTGAATTAAAACCAGCATGGCTCCAAATGATTCAACAAACCCAATTTGCAGGTTCACCAATAGAAGACCCACACTATCACCTCCAGTGCTTTCTTGCCCTATGTGATACATTCAAGATGAATGGAGTGTCTGATCAAGCAATAAGACTCAGAGCATTCCCATTCTCCTTTCGGGACAGAGCAAGGAAGTGGTTACTTTCTCAATCGGCTGGAACATTCACTACCTGGGAAAACCTCTCTCAAGCTTTTCTAGCAAGGTATTTCCCACCTGTAAAGACCACAAATCTGAGGCTTGAGCTCAACACCTTCAGACAAAAGGAAGGAGACTCACCCTATGATGCATGGGAAAGATATAAAGACCTGTAGAGGGAATGTCCACACCATGGCATAGAAGATTGGCTATTGGTGCAAAATTTCAATTGTAACACCCCTATTTGTATAGCTGGCATATTTCATCGTCTTGACCTGTCGGTCCGAACAATTAAGGGGATTAGCACCACACTTAAGACAACTAGAGAAGCCAGAAATACAAATAATTAATAATTACCAATTAGTTAAGTATAAATAAGAAAAATAGAATATAAGAAGTTAAACGAGCCGAGAGTCATAGCGATGGGTGACCTTCTCGGGAAGGACTGCGAAGTCATTTTAAACTCAAATTTGAATCAGAAATGTGATGTCATGTCCTTAGGACCCTTATGAACAAAGTGGAAAAAAGAAAATCACGAAAAAGAACTATTAAGCCAGTCAAATAATTAGGTCAGGGAGCCGGAAGAAATATTGAATTATTTGCAAATCGGGATGAACCGGCGAGGGGAAATTTGGTCAATTGACCCCGAGAGCTGACTCCTAACCAAACTGTCAAATAAAATCGGAGAAAAGAAAATTTCGGAATCGAGAATTAAATTAAAAAAACTAATAAAAAAAATAAAAAAGTGTAGGGAGATGACATCATGCATGACATCATGCATGATGCCATAAAAGTAATAATTAATATATTTAATTAATTAGATTTTTTTTGGGTCTTCCATAAGACAAATTAAATAAAAGAAAAGAAAAGAAAAAAAAAATAGTCATCTTCCTTTCTCCCATTGCCGCCTCACTCTCTCCCTTATTTCTCCATGAAAATTCCTCCATTAAAGCTTGTCTTCAAGCTTTGAAACTCTTACCAAATCCCAACTTCTTCCATAATCACTCCATAAAACCTTATTCCCTTCCTTTGAGAAAGAAATTTAACAAGAAAGAAAGAAGAAAAGAGGAGAAAAATTGAAGATTGGATATCAAAGTTGAGGTAAGTAATCTAAATTGAAAATTTTAGTTTATTGATTATGTTTGTGGTTTAAGTAACCTAGAAATTTAATTAAAATCAAAAGAAAACATCTGTAGAGGACCAAAGGGAATTTCAGCCAGCCATGAATGTATGAGAATATGATGTGTTTTGAATGAATTAAATTTGTTAGTAAGCTTGTATGAAAGTGGTAGTAAGATTGAAATGCTTAAATGTGATTAAATGCAAGGAATTAGTGTGGTTAGGGTTTGAGACCTAGGGTTTTGAGGCAAAAATTTGGAGAAATGGGTAAATGATATGTTTGACTATTGTAAAGTGAAAAATGGTCATTTGTGACCAAATGAGTTGTGTTGGAATGGTTGGAATTAAAGTCAAATTCGGAGGGAGTGTGGTCATGCTGCTGGCAACATGACCAAGTCAACTTTAAAGGACCAAAAATGAAATTTTACAAGTCCAATTGGTATGAGACCAATTGGGGATGAAACTGACACTAAATGAAAATTTTCATTTAGGAAGCATGCCCAAAAAGTGACCAAAACCTAGGGAACAAATTGACCAAAGTTGAAAAATTGCAGGCTGCCCTGTACAAACTGACCAAATGAACAATGTTTGTTCATTTGGCCATAACTTGAGCTAGGCAGGTCCAAATGACCTAAAATTTTACCAGTGGTTAGATGAGATACAGACCTAAAACTTTTATGGAGAATACAAACCCAAATTATGCCATTAATCAAGTCATTTGGCCACCCCAAGTTGGTGACCTAAAACTGCTGTAACCAAAATTGCCCGTAAAACTGGGTTGTGTCCAATCCGGCAGCCATGGTTCAAATGGCCATAACTTGAGCTACAAAACTCCAATTGGAGTGATTCAAAAAGGAGAATAAACTTAAGACAATAGGGAACATTTTCTATGAAGAAAGATTTGCCAAATTCTAACAGTAGAATGACCAATGGAATAGTGCAACTAGGGACACCAAAACTGAAAATTTGACAATTTTGCCTAAAGGACTTAAGCTTTGAGAAAATGACCAAAACCAACAAATTTAATGACCAAAATGTGGTATGTGGGTGAAGTTGGAGTTCCCATACCTATTAAGCCTTAGAAAGTCAAAAATTTGACTTCTGTGATTAATTATGTACTGTGTTGCCATTTTATAATCGCAAATATGACTTTGGAAATTGATCAGATTTCTCATAAATTATTTAAATAAATTGTTTTGAATTGATTTTGTGTTTACACTTAGTCTGATAGTATCACATTATTCCTCCTCTATTTATAGGGTTGAGATCGTTTATTTTCCTCCCTCTCTGGCTTGCCAGTTGAGGTTGAGATCGGATGAGTACTCATTAGCTAGCTAGCCACCTCCCTCATTGATTTCGATTAATGGTGTTGTAGATTGCTTTGTCGTGTTTTACAACAAGACATTGTTCTAAAATTTTGTGACATTTCTTAAGTTGTTTATGATTTTGGCAACACTGTGTTTATTAAATTATTTGACTAAATTGTGTTATTTTGAGTTTTGATAATTGTGAAATGTAATTGAGAAATATTTAAATTGTGTTTTGGCAATGAATGATTTATGTATCGTATTTTAAATTTTTATTGTGCACCACTGAGTATTTTTATACTCTGCGATAGCTTATTTTGCTGTCGCAAATAAGAGCAAGGAGAAAGCAGCAGAGTGAGCTGCTATTGAATTGAGGCCTACACTGATCTTTTTGTACGGGTATTATTTTATACCCTTGTAGTTAATTTTGATGTAAATATTATAACGCTTTATGTATCAATGTAAAGTTGAGCAGTTGGAAAATAAATTGTAATAATATTATTTTTGGATTTCTTTCTGTAAATTAATATTTGTACTTGTGAATTTCATACTTTATACCTTGTGAATGAAGTTATTAATTATTTTGAGATGATAAATTTTGATTTGGATTGTGGAATTATTTTGAAGTGAATTGTATTGAGTTGATTTGAGATTAATTGAAGATTGGGAGTTGAGAAAATTATTGGAAGTATTTTTTTTTCAGGTATTTGAAGAACTGTTTTCTCCAAATACAAACTAACTCACAAAATTTTTATAAAATTTATGCAAAATTAAAATGGACAAAAATTTTACTAGTATTTAAACTTTGAATAAATGGTTTTTAATTCCTACCAAAATACTCACCACTTCCAAATTGTAAGAAAATTATTTTAAAATCTCTTGTAGGGTACTTAATGAGTTATCGGTATGTGAAGTTCGATAGTTCATTAAGTATTCTACGGGATCATGTTATGCCTTACAGAGGAGTAAGGTGTGACATGTTTTAGTGGTATCAGAGCATGGTTTTTCAATAAATTTTGGCTATATGTATGAATATTTTATTGATAAGTACAACTGCTCAAGTGTCTTTAATTGATACATATGACATATTTTCATCATGAATATGCACTAACGGAGGTCAACCTCCTTGTGTTTGATCTCAGGAAGTAGAAATTTTGCGAAAATAGAATGGAAGGAGGAGATCATTCCGAAGAACAATCTGTTGAGGCTGAGGTTCAAGGGGAAGCCCTAGCACTCTAGAATGTGAGTGGGTCAGCCACTCCAGCTCCTACTCCAGTGCCGCAGTTCCCTGCTCAGTTTGTACAGCAGATGGCTGCGTTTTTCCAGCAAATGGTAGGTAATGTGCCACCCCAAGCTCAGATGCAAGCACCTGTAGCACAACCACAGTCCTCAGCTCGGCAATATGAAAAATTGATGAAATTTGGGGCCACCGAGTTTAAAGGCACTGTGGATCCACTGGAGGCAGAACAGTGGTTGGAAAGAATGGAACGAGTTTTCAGAAATTTGCAGTGTACTGAAGAATTAAAATTTGAGTATTCAGTATCTCTTCTCCAAGGGGATGCATATGAATGGTGGAAGACCATCCCCCACAGCCTGGTTGAGCCACCTGTGCTGACATGGACAGACTTCCTGAGGGAATTCAGGCAGAAATGGGTTCCTGATGCGTATGTAGATATGAAATTATAAGAATTCTTGAGTTTGAAACAAGGAGACAGAACCATAGCAGAGTATGAGAGAGACTTTTCAAGGCTAAGCCACTATGCTGGAAGCTTAGTCTCCACCCCTAGAGATAGATGTAAGAGGTTTGAGTCCGGGTTAAGGCCAAATCTGAGAATGCAAGTCGTGGGTTTCCGACATCAGAATTTCGCTGAGTTGATCTCACAGGCCCTGGAACTGGAAAGGATAGAATCAGAAGGGGAAGTGAAGAAGGGTACACAAGAGAAAGAGAAGACTGAAAAGACTACGGGACAAGCATCTGAGAGTGGTTCTGGAAAGAGGAAACAGTTTGGGGGATCTAGCTCTCGTAGATCTAGTAGAGGCAGATTTTCTGGCCAAAGACCACCCCGGTCTGGTCAGCAGACCCAGCAGGCACCCCGAGGAGCTCTATCAGTACGACAGTGTGAAACTTTTGGTAGAACTCACAGTGGGGTTTGTTTCAAGGCCACCGGTGCATGTTTTAACTGTGGAGGGAGCGGACATTTCACTAAGGATTGTACTAGTCTGCGCCGGTCTAGACCTTCTGCTACATCTGAAGGATCAGCCCAAGTCTCTGTACCTAGAAGGTCACAGTCAGCTGCTAGAGGTAGAGGCAAAGGTAGGGGTCCTGGTAACACTCCTGGAAGTCAAAGCACTGTTAACCACCAGCACTCAGGGCGCACTCAATGAGTGTATACCATGCGTCAGAGGGAAGAGGCTGAAACATCAGATGTTGTAGCTGGTAATTTTTCCATCCTTGACCAAGATGTACATGTGTTTTTTGATCCTGGCTCCACACATTCGTATGTTAGTGCTAGTGTGATGTGTTTTACTGCTATTCAGTGTGTACCAATGGACTATGATGTGCTAGTGACTAGTCCATTAGGCCAAGAGGTCAGGGTAAATAAATTATATAGGGATTGTCCTTTGGTGATCCAAGGACACACTTTTCTATCTGATTTAATTGAAATGCCCTTCAGAGATTATGATATTATCTTGGGCATGGATTGGTTAGCCAGGCATCACGCCATGATTGGATCAGAGATCAAGATACCACTTTTGGTCTCCTCGGTATGGTGATGTAGTAATTCATGGGGAGAGGCAGCTATTGCCTTCAAACATCATTTCAGCTGCACTGGCCAGAAAAATGATTAGGAAAGGGTGTGAGGCGTACTTGGCACATGTGATGGACACCCAAGTGGGGAGTCCAAAGATCGAGGACATTCCTATCAGATGTGTCTTTCAGGATGTATTTCTTGATGAATTGCTAGGATTACCTCCAGAAAGAGAAGTGCAGTTTGAAATTGATGTTATGCCTGGTGTGGACCCAATCTCCATAACACCATACAGAATGGCACCAGCAGAACTAAAAGAATTGAAAGTACAGCTTGCAAGAGTCGCTTGATAAGGGCTTTATCCGCCTAGTGTGTCACCTTGGGAGTGCCAGTATTGTTTGTAAAGAAGAAGGATGGCACTCTCCGGTTATGCATTGACTATCGACAATTGAATAAGGTGACAATAAAGAACAGATACCCATTGCCCCGCATTGATGACTTATTTGATCAGTTAAGAGGTGCAGCTGTGTTCTCCAAAATTGACCTGAGATCAAGTTATTATCACCGAAAGTACAAGAGTAGAGTATTCCTAAATCGCCTTGTAACCCGCTATGGCCATTATGAGTTCTTGGTCATGCCATTCGGTTAACTAATGCTCCACCGCTTATGGATCCGATGAATACTATTTTCGCACCATACCTCGACCAGTTTGTTGTGGTATTTATTGATGATATATTGGTCTATTCGAGGAATGCAGAAGAGCATGAAAGACATCTGCGGATTGTACTGCAGACTTTGAGGGAGAAACAGCTATACGCCAAATTATCGAATTGTGAATTTTGGCTGAAGGAGATATCCTTTTTGGGGCACATAGTATCAGCAGAGGGTATTAAGGTAGATCCTAGCAAGATAGAAGCTCCCACTGGAAGCCACCCGAAATGTCACAGAGATTCTCGGTTTCAAGTTAATGGATACTACCGCCGATTTGTGAAGGATTCTCCATGTTGGCATCTCCATTGACCAAGCCGCTTAGAAAGGATGTGAAATTTCAGTGATGCACAAATGCCAAGAAAGTTTTAATGAATTGAAAAGATGTTTGACTGAGGCTCCAGTCCTGACTTTACCTACACCGGGTAAAGAATATATAATTTACAGCGATGCTTCTCACAATGGGTTAGGTTGTGTGTTGATGAAAGATCGAAATGTTATTGCCTATGCATCACGCCAGCTAAAACTGCATGAGAGGAATTATCTAACATATGATTTGGAGCTTGCAGCTATTGTGTTTGCTCTTAAGATCCGAGACATTATTTGTATGGGGAGAAGTGTTACATCTACACGCATCATAAGAGTTTGAAGCATTTGGGCACCCGTAAAGAGTTGAATTTGAGACAGAGGAGATGGTTAGAGTTGATAAAAGACTATGATTGTCTGATAGACTATCAGCCAGGGAAAGCTAATGTTGTAGCTGACGCCCTAAGTCGCAAGACTATGGCAAGTCTACGGGTTACTCCTTTGTCTTTGGTACATGAGTTGAGATCATTACATGCTAGTTTAGAGATTAATGATGAGGGGCAGATAGCAGTTGCATGGCATGTACAGCCAGTGTTGATTGATCGATCGTAATGGTCGCCGTAATGATAAAAGGTATCAAAAGTCATTGGAAGAAGTCCTACAGGAAAAAACCAGTTCTCAATCGTAGATGATGGTTTATCGCCGCAGAATGTATGTTCCTAATGATATTGATTTGAGGCTGATCATTTTGAAGGAAGCACATGAGTCTCCTTTTGCCATGCACCCTGGTGGTGCAAAAATGTATAGAGGGCTAAAGGAGCATTACTGGTGGATGGGTATGAAGAGAGATGTGGCAGAGTTTGTATCCAAATGCGTAACTTGTCAGCAAATAAAGGCAGAGCATCAAGTACCCACTGGGTTGTTACATCCACTACCAATACCAGAATGTAAATGGGAAAGAATAACGATGGATTTTGTAATGGGACTTCCAAAGACACAGAAGAGTCATGATGCAGTATGGGTCATTGTCGACATACTGACTAAGTCTGCTCATTTTCTGCCAGTCCGAATGGACTACAGTTTAGACAGATTGGCCAGTTTATACATCGATGAGATTGTGAGGCTTCATGGAGTGCCAGTATCCATTGTATCAGACAGAGATCCTAGGTTCACTTCCAGATTTTGGGGTAGTCTTCAGAGAGCCCTAGGAACTAGATTGAACTTCAGTACTGCATTCCACCCACAGACAGATGGCCAGTCGGAGAGGGTAATTCAAATCTTGGAGGACATGCTACGGGCTTGTGTGATTGAGTTTGAGGGTAGTTGGGATACACACTTGCTTTTGATTGAGTTTGCTTATAACAATAGCTACCAATCAAGCATTGGGATGCCTCCATATGAAGCTTTGTATGGTAGAAAATGTAGAACCCCATTGTGTTGGGATGACGTGGGTGAAAGAAAAATGATTCAACAGACTGAAGAGAAAATCAGGGTGATCAGAGATCGACTTAAAACTACATCAGACCGTCATAAGTCCTATATTGATTTGAAAAGAAGGGATATTGAGTATGCGGTGGGTGAGAAAGTTTTCCTCAAGGTCTTTCCTTGGAAGAGGATTATGAGATTCGGTAAAAAGGGGAAACTAAGTCCTCATTTTATCGGGCCGTATGAGGTTCTGGAAAGAGTGGGTCCTTTGGCATATCGGTTGGCACTACCTTCAGAGTTGGAAAAGATACATAATGTCTTTCATGTCTCGATATTGAGGAGGTATCGATCAGACCCATCTCATGTACTACCAGTAGAAGAAATTGAAGTGAATCCAGACCGCACATATGAAGAAGAACCCATAAAGATTCTGGCTTATGAGGTGAAGCAGCTATGAAACAAGCAGATACCATTGGTAAAAGTGCTGTGGAACCATCATTCGGGCTAGGAGGCTACTTGGGAACGAGAGGAGGACATGAGGAGACAACACCCACAGCTGTTCAGAGAATGATACCAGGTAAAATTTTGAGACGAAATTTATTTTAAGGGGGGGAGAATTGTAACACCCCTATTTGTATAGTCTGGTATATTTCATCGTCTTGATCGGTGTCGATGCCGACAATTAAGGGGATTAACCACGCTTAAGACAGCTAGAGAAGCCATAAATACAAATAATTAGTAATTGCAAATTAGTTAAGTATAACTCAGAAAAACAGAATATAAGAAGTTAAACGAGCCGAGAGTCACAGCGATGGGTGACCTTCTCGAGAAGGACTGCGAAGTTGTTTTAAACTCAAATTTCAAACTATAAAATGTGACGCTGTTGTCCTTAGGACCCTTATGAACACAGCGAAAAAAAGAAAATCACAAAATAGAACTGTTAAGCCAGTCAAATAATAAGGTCAGGGAGCCAGAAGAAATATTAAATTATTTGCAAACCGGGATGAACCAAATGAGGCAATTTGGTCAATTGACCCCGAGAGCTGACTCTTGACCTAACTGTCAAATAAAATCGGTGTAAAGAAAATTTTTTTATCGAGAATTAAATTAAAGAACTAATATAAAAAAAAAATGAAAAAGTGTAGGGAGATGACATCATGCATGACATCATGCATGATGCCATAAAAGTACTAATTAATATATTTAATTAATTAGATTTTTTTGGGTCTTCCATAAGACAAATTAAATAAAAGAAAAGAAAAGAAAAAAAAATAGTCATCTTCCTTTCTCCCATTGCCGCCTCACTCTCTCCCTTATTTCTCCATGAAAATTCCTCCATTAAAGCTTGTCTTCAAGCTTTGAAACTCTTACCAAATCCCAACTTCTTCCATAATCACTCCATAAAACCTTATTCCCTTCCCTTGAGAAAGAAATTTAATAAGAAAGAAAGAAGAAAAGAGGAGAAAAATTGAAGATTGGATATCAAAGTTGAGGTAAGCAATCTAAATTGAAAATTTTAGTTCATTGGTTATGTTTGTGGTTTGAGTAACCTAGAAATTTAATTAAAATCAAAAGAAAAAATTTGTAGAGGACCAAAGGGAATTTCAGCCAGCCATGGATGTATGAGAATATGATGTGTTTTGAATGAATTAAATTTGTTAGTAAGCTTGTATGAAAGTGGTAGTAAGATTAAAATGCTTAAATGTGATTAAATGCAATGAATTAGTGTGGTTAGGGTTTGAGACCTAGGGTTTTGAGGCAAAAATTTGGAGAAATGGGTAAATGATATGTTTGACCTATTGTGAAGTTAAAAATGGTCATTTGTGACCAAATGAGTTGTGTTGGAATGGTTGGAATTAAAGTCAAATTCAGAGGGAGTGTGGTCATGTTGCTGGCAGCATGACCAACTCAACTTTAAAGGACCAAAAATGAAATTTTACAAGTCCAATTGGTATGGGACTACTTGGGGATGAAAATAGACACTAAATGACACAATTTTCGTTTAGGAAGCATGCCCAAAAAGTGACCAAAACCTAGTGAACAAATTGACCAAAGTTGAAAAATTGCAGGCTGTCCTGTACAAACTGACCAAATGAACAGTGTTTGTTCATTTGGCCATAACTTGAGCAAGGCAGGTCCAAATGACCTGAAATTTTACCAGTGGTTAGATGAGATATAGACCTAAAACTTTCATGAAGAACACAAATCCAAATTATTCTATTAATAAAGTCATTTGGCCACCCCAAATTGGTGACCTAAAACTGCCAGAACCAAAATTGCCCAGAAAATCTGGGTTGTGTCCAATCCGGCAGCCATGGTTCAAATGGCCATAACTTGAGCTACAAAACTCCAATTGGAGTGATTCAAAAATGAGAATAAACTTAAGACAATAGGCAACATTTTCTATGAAGAAAGGTTTGCCAAATTCTAACAGTAGAATGACCAATGGAACAGTGCAACTAGGGACACTAAAACTGAAAATTTGACAATTTTGCCTAAAGGACTTAAGCTTTGAGAAAATGACCAAAACCAACAAATTTAATGACCAAAATGTGGTATGTGGGTGAAGTTGGAGTTCCCATACCTATTAAGCCTTAGAAAGTAAAAAATTTGACTTCTGTGATTAATTATGTACTGTGTTGCCATTTTATAATCGCAAATATGACTTTGGAAATTGATCAGATTTCTCTTAAATTATTTAAATAAATTGTTTTAAATTGATTTTGTGTTCACACTTAGCCTGACAGTATCACATTATTCCTCCTCCATTTATGGGGTTGAGATCGTTTATTTTCCTCCCTCTCTGGCTTGCCAATTGAGGTTGAGATCGGATGAGTACTCATTAGCTAGCTAGCCACCTCCCTCATTGATTTCGATTAATGGGGTTGTAGATTGCTTTGTCGTGGTGTACAACACGGCATTGATCGGAAATTTTGTGTCATGGCTTAAGTTGTGTATGATTTTGACAACACTGTGTTTATTAAATTATTTGACTAAATTGTGTTATTCTGAGTTTTGATAATTGTGAAATGTGATTGAGAAATATTTAAATTATGTTTTGGCAATGTATGATTTATGTATCATATTTTAAATTTTTATTGTGCACCACTGAGTATTTTTATACTCAGCGATAGCTTATTTTGTTGTCACAGATAAGAGCAAGGAGAAAGCAGCAGAGTGAGCTGCTATTGACTTGAGGCCTACACTGATCTTTTTGTACGGGTATTATTTTATACCCTTGTAGTTAATTTTGATGTAAATATTATAACGCTTTATGTATCAATGTAAAGTTGAGCAGTTGTAAAATAAATTGTAATAATATTATTTTTGGATTTCCTTCTGTAAATTAATATTTGTACTTTGAATTTCATACTTTATGCCTGGTGAATGAAGTTATTAAATATTTTGAGATGATAAATTTTGATTTGGATTGTGGAATTATTTTGAAGTGAATTGTATTGAGTTGATTTGAGATTAATTGAAGATTGGGAGTTGAGAAAATTATTGGAAGTGTTTTTTTTTTCAGGTATTTGAAGAACTGTTTTCTCCAAATACAAACGGAACTCTGTCAAAATTTTTATAAAATTTGTGGCAAAATTAAAATGGACAAAAATTTTTACTAGTATTTAAACTTTGAATAAATGGTTTTTAATTCCTACCAAAATACTCACCACTTCCAAATTGTAAGAAAATTGTTTTAAAATCCCTTGTAGGGTACTTAATGAGTTATCGGTATGTGAAGTTTGGTAGTTCATTAAGTATTCTACGGGATCATGTTATGCCTTACAGAGGGGTAAGGTGTGACATCTATAATGGATTACTAGCCTCTATAAGGAGCACAGTTGATTCAGCTGCAGAAGGTGGTCTAATGGAGAAAACAGTGCCACAAGCACTTGAACTTCTAGAAAGTGTTGCATACCATAATTATGATTGGTCAAATGAAAGAGGAAATGCAAGAAGAACTGAAGGGGTCCTGGAAGTCGATGCCCTAAGCATGATAAATGCCCAATTTGATCAGCTCATAAAGAAACTCGAAAGAATGCAAGCCAACGCAGTTGGTACAAATAGTCAACATGAGGATAGCTATGAAGGAGGATACATGAATTCAGAATACAGTAATTTCAATGAACCTACAGAACAGATGAACTATGTGAATAATGGAGGAAACTTTAACCAGAGGCAGCCAAACAATCCGTATTCAAATACTTACAATCCTGGATGGAGAAACCACCCAAATTTCTCATGGTCCAATTAGCAGAACTAGCCAATAAACAAGCAATAAGGGTGCAAACCTCCAGCATCCCCTGGATTTCAGAACAGAGGTCAGAACTTTGCACAGCCATCACTACCTCTCCAACCTCAACAACCTGAACCAAAAATGACCATGGAAACCATGATGGAAGGATTCCTAGCAGCTCAATAACAACAAACTGAATTGATTAAGCTGACTTCTAGAATGGACCAACTTGCTACCCATAACAAGATGCTAGAGAATCAAATCGCTCAGCAAGCAAGTTCTTCAAGTAAGGCTGCTGGCAAACTGCCTAGTCAACCAGAAATGAACTCAAGGGAGCATTGCAAAGCAGTTGCACTGAGGAGTGGGAGAACTCTAGTACAACCAGAGGTAGAATCGACAAAGGAAACCATAGAAAATTCTAAAGACCAAGCAGAGAAAAAAGAGGAATAAGCTAAGAAAGATCAGGAAGAGGAAGCGAGGAAGATAAAGAAATTACTAGAACCATACCAGCCTCCCCTACCTTTTCCTCAGAGATTTCAGAAAGCCAAACTGGACAAACAATTTGGGAAGTTTTTGGAAGTTTTACAGAAACTTTACATTAACATCCCCTTCACTGAAGCACTTTCTCAGATGCCATCTTATGCCAAATTTCTTAAGGAAATTCTGTCAAAGAAAAGGAAGCTAGAAGGCTATAGAACAGTAGCTCTAACAGAGGAATGCAGTGCCATTCTGTAAAACAAACCGCCTCAAAAGTTGAAGGATCCAAGAAGCTTCTCCATACTCTGTATCATTGGTAATAAGAAAATAGATAAGGCCCTCTACGATCTTGGGGCAAGCATCAGTCTAATCCCTCTATCAATATGCAAAAAGCTGGAGATCGGGGAATTGAAAGCCACAACAATGTCATTGCAATTGGTTGATCGATCCATTAAATATCCTATAGGGATACTTGAGAACATCCCCATCAAAGTGAGCAAATTCTTCATTCCAGTGGACTTTGTTGTCCTTGAGATGGAAGAAGATGTCCAAATTCCTATCATCTTGGGAAGACCATTCTTGGTCACCGCTGGAGCCATCATAGACATAAAAAATGGACGATTAACCCTTAAGGTAGGAGAAGAGGAAGTGGAGTTCAACTTATTCGACACAATGAAAAAAAAATTTGAACCTGATGAATGCTTCAAGGTTGACATAATTGACGAACAAGTTAAAGAGGAATTTCATAAGACACATCCTAAAGATCCTTTTGAAGCATGTATTGTGCATAGCCACACAGTGGATGATGAAAATACGTAAATAGCAAAGATGTGCACAATAGTTGGCAGCTCCTCCACCCCTACCCTTAGCTAAGGCTATCGAGATAGAGAAATTGAAGGAGGAACAAACCAAAGGTAAGCTCTAGGAAAACTCCAAATAGGTAGAGCTTAAACCTCTCCCATCTTCACTAAGGTACACATTCCTGGAATCAAAGTCTAATTATCTTGTTATAATCAATGCTAGCCTGTCTAAGTTAAAAGAGGAAAAATTGTTAAGAGAACTTAGGATCCATAGCAAAGCATTAAGGTATAAAATAGAAGACCTGAAGGGGATCAACCCTTCGATTTGCATGCATAGGATACCTATGGAAGAAAACAGTAAACCCACAATTGAACATCAAAGAAGACTAAACCCAAACATGAAAGAAGTAGTGAAGAAAGAAATTTTAAAACTATTAGATGCAGGTATCATATACCCAATTTCTGATAGTAAATGGGTTAGTCCAGTACATGTAGTTCCTAAGAAAGGTTGGACAACTGTTATCCAAAATGCAAGCAATGAACTAATCCCTACTAGAGTAGTCACTGGTTGGCGAATGTGCATTGATTATAGGAAATTGAACAGTGCCACCAGAAAAGACCATTTGTTCCCTCCCCTTCATTTACCAAATGTTAGAAAGATTAGCAAAACACTCTTATTTCTGTTACCTAGATGGGTATTTGGGATTCTTTCAAATTCCTATTCACCCAAAAGTCTAAGAAAAGACAACATTCACTTGTCCCTATGGAACATTTACATATAGGAGAATGCCTTTTGGTCTTTGTAATGTCCCTGCTACCTTTCAAAGATGCATGATGGCTATCTTTTTTATTATATTGAAGATATCATAGAAGTTTTTATGGATGATTTTTCTATCTATGGAACTACTTTTGATGATTGCCTAGCTAATTTATCTAAGGTGTTGCAAAGATGTGAAGAATCAAACCTGGTCCTAAATTGGGAAAAATGCCATTTCATGGTAAGGGAAGGCATAGTTCTGGGACATTTGATATCAAAAAGAGGAATTGAAGTTGATAAGACAAAAATTGAGATAATTGAAAATATGCAACCCCCAACATCATTCAAGGGAGTGCGAAGCTTTTTGGGACATGCAGATTCTCTGTAAGATTCATCAAAGACTTTTCCAAAATAGCTAAGCCACTTACTAACTTGTTAAGTCAAGATGTTCCCTTTGATTTTGATGAAAATTTCCTTGTCTCCTTTAATAGAATCAAAGAGGCCTTGATATTAGTACCAATAATGTAGCCACCGAATTGGAAGCTACCATTCGAGGTGATGTACGACGCGAGTGACTTTGTAGTTGGAGCAGTGCTCGGGCAAAAAAAAGATAAAAAGCTCCATGCTATTTATTATGCTAGCAAGACACTCGATGATGCACAAATCAATTATGCTACCACAGAGAAGGAATTCCTAATAGTGGTATTTGCAATGGACAAATTCAGATCTTACCTCATCGGGTTAAAAGTCATTGTATTCACAGATCATGCTGCAATCCGATACCTTATGAACAAAAAGGAAAAAAAACCAAGATTGATTCGATGGATTCTGCTCCTGCAAGAATTTGACCTTGAAATCAAGGACAAAAAGGGATCAAAAAATGTAATAGCTAACTATATTTCCAGACTAAAATTGGAGTACATAGAGGACTTTGAAGATTTGCCAATTGATGATTCATTTCCTGATGAGCAATTACTTGCATTTTCCAAAGCTCCATGGTACGCTGACTTTGTTAATTTTCTTGTATGCAGGGTACTGCCTCCAAACATGACTTATCAGTAAAGAAAGAAATTCCTACATGATGTGAGATATTACTTATGGGAGGAACTCCTACTGTACAAGAGATGTAATGATGAGCTAATAAGAAGGTGCATACCAAAGGAAGATATGGAAAGTATTAATTATCATTGCCATTCATCACTATATGTAGGACATTTAGGCACTTCAAAGACCGCAGCCAAGATTTTACAAGCAGGGTTTTACTGGCCACATTTATTTAAGGATGTAAGATCCTTTGTGCTAGCTTGTGATCAATGCTAAAGAACAGGTAACAATTTAAGAAGGAATGAAATACCACTGCATGGTATACTTGAGATAGAATTGTTTGATGTATGGGGAATAGACTTCATGGGCCCATTCCCCTCTTCAAGTGGAAACAAGTATATTCTAGTTGGAGTTAATTATGTGTCAAAATGGGTAGAAGCTATTGCAACACCAAACAACGATGCTAGAGTGGTCACCAAGTTCCTTAAGAAGAACATCATCACAAGATTTGGCACACCATGAGCGATAATCAGTGATGGAGGAAGCCATTTCTGCAACCAACAATTTGAAACACTACTAAAAAAGTATGGAGTAACTCACAAGGTGGCCACACCTTATCATCCTCAAACTAGCGATCAAGTAGAAATATTAAACAGGGAACTAAAACAGATTCTAGAGAAAACTATAAACAGATCCAGGAAGGACTGGTGCATGAAGCTAGATAATGCACTATGGGCATACCGCACTGCATATAAAACCCCAATTGGCACAACACCCTTCTGACTGGTTTATGGAAAATTATGCCATCTCCCTATTGAACTTGAGCATAAAGCCTACTGGGCAATTCAGGTACTAAACTTTGAACTCAAAGCTGCTGGTGAGAAAGGCTCTTACAACTGAATGAGTTGGAAGAAATCCGACAAAATGCATACGAAAATGCCAAAATCATTAAGGATAAAACCAAAAGATGGCATGACAGACGCATAGCAAGGAAAGAGATAAAAGAAGGAGATCTTGTCCTCTTATTCAACTCTAGATTGAAACTCTTTCCAGGGAAGCTGAAATCAAAATGGTCTGGACCTTTCAAGGTCACCCAAGTCTTCCCACATTGAGCAGTAGAGGTATGGAGCGAAACCTTAGGCGCATTCAAGGTCAATGGGTAGAGGCTGAAGCCTTACTTTCATGGAGAACCCATAGAAATGGGAGTAAATTGCACTCTCAATACTCCTACTGACAGACCATAAACAAGCAAAGTCCAGCTAAAAACTATAAACAAGCGCTTTTTAGGAGGCAGCCCAAAATTTTTCTGAACTTTTCTTCTTTTCTTTTTCTTCAATATTGAATTTTTATTTCATACTCATTAGCATTTCATTTTGTAGGATTTTTGAAAAGGGGAATAGAGATCAAGAGAGGAAGGGAATCACCATGTCAAAACCACAAAAGGAAAAATTGAACAAAACCGGGGAAGTAACTCTATTGTTAATCTTTGCATCCATTTCATGTGTTATGATGATAAAATTTTTCATCTGCCAAAGATTTGAAAAATCAAAAAATTACATGGGTCGTGTACTGGTAGTACACGCCCCGTGTAACTTTCTGGAAGTCCATAAATTTCATGCAATCTCAACCCTTCAGGAGACAGAAATTTACACGTGTCCATATCCCAAATTACACGGACCATGTAATGTCTCTAGCAGAATAACTGAGAGACAAAAGGTTACACGGGGCTCCTTGAATTTTACATGGGCCGTGTAACATATCCAGTAAAGTAACCCAAGAGACAGGAAGTTACATGGGTCTCATAGATGATTTACACGGGCCGTGTACTATGACAGATTTTGAAAATTTCGGGCAGAAATTTACATGGCTCTACATGTTGGGACCCGTGTAGTGATATACGACCCGTGTATTTCGTCCAGAAGTGACTCCTGGGGCGCAAAATGCATGAAACGAAAAGTCTTAACGACTCTTTAAATACACCCCTAGCATTAAAACCCTTCATCTACTCCCTTCGTAGCCTATAAAAACCTCTCAAATCTCATCTCCCTTCACTAAAATCATACTCTTCTCCTTCCCAAAAACACGCCCATGGCTCCTGCGAAGAGATTTACAAGGAGGATCGGCTCTTCTTCAAGACAAAGAGGAGAATCCTCACCTTCTCCACCCTAGCCTCCAACCCAACGCCCAAGAACGAGGGTAGCCACTCCCCAACCATCTCAATAAGCCCCTCCCCCACTGCAGCCACAACCACAACTCGCTCCACAACCTGAAATCTCTATTCCTTGGGGATTTCGAGATGATGCCACAAAGCAATGTGCATCCGACTTCATGCCCAAAAAATATCTTCCACAAAATACATAGATTTTTGGCTTTTAGAGCAAATTGGGTTGCAAGAAGAAATCAACAGGCTACTTGACAGTATTGGGTGGACAAGGTTCGCCCAACCCCAATTTTCAGCTTACAAAGACACAAATACTGGAATTTTGGGGAGCTTTAAGGCCAACTCATGGCCCACCGACCGGGAAGACAGGGGCAAAATTGAGTTTCGCCTACTTGGTATAGACCGGGTAATGAATCTGGATGAGTTTAACGCCATCTTCGGCTTTGACAGTACCGGCCACCAAGAAATCCTAAGGAACTCATGCTGTACAACAACATCAACTTTTGGGATTCCATTGCACCAAACACAGAGCCCTACAACTCCAGAAATCCATATCAACGCATCACTAGTCCAAAGATTGCGATACATGCATCGGTTCATCGCCCACACCATCATGGGTTGTGGTGATAGCCTTGGCATTGTCAACGCTAGTGAGCTATTTTTCTTATGGTGCATGGTCACCGGACAGCTGGTGTGCAATCGCTTTTCTTGTGCAACCATCTCCGATGCCTTTGCCATCACCTCACCGAGCACATAGTGCTTGGAGGCCTTGTCACCACCATTGCTCTCCACTTCGGCTTTGTTCCGTGACATCACAGATCGCGCTTTATTACATCGACCATCGAGAATTGATCAACTATCTACATATCCATGGGGATATGTAAGAAGGTGGACAACAAATGCTACTTAGTGGATGCAGAAGGAAACACCATCCCTGAGAAACGAGGCAAGGGAGGGACCCAAAGTGAGACTTCATAGCCTCAAGAAGAAAGGCAAGAGCGGATGTTCAAGAGTCCCCGTCCGAGTGCCTCCATACACACCACCATTGACAAACCCGGTCCTTACATACCAGAGCGCATGGAGACCACAATATACGGCAAGATGCGAGCTATCGAGGACAAACCTCCAGAAGCACACAATAAATCGACAAACTAGATGAGGAGGATGAGGAGGAAGATGAGCAAGGATCACCAAAGATCACCATCATCATCATCATCATCGAGGCCTTTAGAGATAGGACTATAGGATAGGATCTTTATTGTAATATCTTACATGCCCTAGTCCTAACTTGCAACCATAGGTCTCTTTTATTTACTTTATGTTCAAAAATTTTCCATGCTTAATAAATATTATGCTTCCTTAAAATTTTTGTACACTTGATCTGATTTTGCATATTATATTGACATTGAGGACAATGTCTGGTTTGAGTTTAGGGGGGGATACATTTGCACTTGCATATCATTACATGCACATCATTGCATTGTTTAAATTCAGCTACATTATTCTTGTGTATCAAAATTTTCGAGAATTTTTGAAAATTTTTGGATTGTAAATTGTGAAACTTAGCACTATAACCAAATTTTTTGTAAGCTAATAATTGGACTCCATAGGATAGAGGAATGAACGTATCTAGATGGGCAAAAAGAGATTCTAACATGTTATTTGTGAAGAAGCTAATCTCTTTTATGGAACTAGACTAGCTAAACCTCTTCATAACTATTAATTTATCACATTAAACTTGTAAAATTAGGAGAACAAATTTTGAAACACAAGCAAACTCAAAAATTGCCTCACTAGCTCTAGAACATATCTTTCGGGCCTATCGAGGCGAAATACTAGCATATGTTTGATGAAGAGATGATTAAAGCATTATTTGATACAAATTTTACCAAGACTTAGCCACCCATAAATTAAAACGTATATCCCTTATAGCCAACTTGAAACCTATGTTCATCCTTTAAAATTTATTGCTTACCCATGTTATTCACCTAGCCCCTAACCTAAACAACTACCATACCCTTTTGAGGAAGCAAAATGCATAAAGAAAATGAAGAGAGGATGTGGAACTCAAGAAAGAATGCGAGTGTGCAATTGAAGCCAAAGAAAAATTTGCCTTTCTAACCCAGCAAAAGCAATGAGTTTGAGGGAGAGGACAAAAAGGAAAGAGAAAAGAAGTCCCGAGATAAGTGTCATGGAAGCATGCTTGACAATATAAAAAGCCAAAAGCCTTTCCTCTCCACATAAAATATGTAGAAACGAACTCAGTATACTTGGATTTTATGCATACATGCTATCCTCATATTTGCATTTCCTAAAAACCTTTCATTGGCAACCAAGTTTATCCCTCTAGCCCCATTACAACCCTTTTAAAGACGTTTTGATCTTTTTCAAAAAGCACATACTACATTAGTGGAGATAAAAAATTGAGATATGCCTATAGAGTTAGAATTGAAATACTTCATCTCAATTACTTACGAAAGAGGCAGATTTGAGGAGTTAGTATTTCTTAATTCTATCCTGATAAAATAGGTTGTTTGTGGCTTATTAATGGTCTTGTATAGAGGAATAATTAGTCGAAACACCATGAAATGAGGTGAAGTTCCAAACAGGCAACTGTTAGAGCCTTTATGCCTTGAAAGAGGGGAGTTGGTATGAAGGTTAGAGGAGTTCAATTTATGCTTATTAAATTGATGGTTGTATTCCTAAGTATCCCTTGAAATGTGCTTTAAAATAGAGTTTTATTTTGCTTGAGAACAAGCAAAAGTTTGAGTTTGGGGTTATTTGATACACTTGAATTGTATAGATATTTTTGAGCACATTTGTATTCTAAATCATAGCATTTAGGCAAGTATTTTCATGCATAGTAGTTGATTTCATTAGTTTTCATAAATTCTATTGCCAAGCCCTTAATTCCATGTTTTCTGCATTATTTCGTGTGTTGGGTGAAGCCCCAAAGGATGGGAGTGCAAAGAAAAGCTTGAGAGGTAAAAACAAAGAATTATCACGATACAAAGTACACGGGCATGTAAACCAAGCCCTGCACTCCATGTAACTCTCTAGAAGAAAGTCAAGAGAATCGATGAGAAACACAAGTACACGGGTCATGTAAGTAGACCCTTGTAATCTACAGGGACCCGTGTAAGTCTCGCGCGCAAGCTTGAAGAACCTTATGGGAACAATAGTACACAGCCCGTGTAGTTGGTATAGACCCGTGTAACCTCCGTACAAAACAAGACCACATGATTCTCCTCTAGCAAGTTATACGGCCCTACTTTGCGGGCCTCGTGTACTGACACACGGGCCGTGTACTATGCTGCAGCCTATTTTCTGACTCAAATTCCCCTCCTGTTTTCTTATTCGAACGAGACTCCTAAAGCATTTGGGACTCAAAATGACCTAACCCTAGAGCAACCACTATAAATAGAAAAGAAAACATCAGAAGAGAGGTCGGTCACATCACATCTGGATCACTGAAGGTTGCTATTGTCAGGCTCTACATCAGTACCAAAAGAAGTTTCCCAGCTGAAGCTTCGCAAGATCAAAGCTACAAACTCTCTTTTGTTCCTTCGTTTCATCTCCTTAGACAGATTTTTACTATTTATTTCTTTTGCATAACTCTCTTTTTATTGTTTTTACTTTTTATCATGACATTTGCTAAACTCACCATGAGTGAGTAGTTTTCTTATTCTGGATCTAGGAGAGTAGCTCTTGTAATTATTATTATGGATGAACACTGAGTTTTATTTATTAGATTTGAGATTCGTTACTTGATTTAATTTCTTGCGATCTTAATGCACGCTATGTGTTGGTACCCACTTAGTTATGATTGTAGATATTAATTAAAAGACTGAAAGGTGAAGATTAACATTAGAAAATCAAGATCTTGAACCTGGGAATTCTGACCTAGACATAAGCTGATACCTTTGTGGAACCTAAAAATTGGTCAAAGGTCTTAAAGGATTTTAATTAATTTGATCACCACGAAAGTAGGATTCGAGTTAATTAGAATACACCCTAGATGCCTTGAAAGAGGATTTAGGATAGCTTAGGACTGATTTCCATCAAGGAAAACGATCCTCAATTCTGTAAATAAACGAGATAACAACCCTAGTATGATTCAATTGTGAAATCTTAATTCCGCATTGCTTCAAATAAATCATTTCGCTTTAAGTTTACCATTTTAGTGTTTAAAGTTAACAAACTTCATTCCCTAAGTATTCGATAGCCTAGATACCAAGATTTTAGTGTAAATTGGTACTTGCTAAATAAAATTCCTCGTGGGAATGATACTCTACTTATCACTTTATTACTTGTTAGCGATACTTGCACTTATGGTGATTGCAATATAGCTAAACACAGACTTCCACGCATACAAAAGAATCTTTGGGTTATTATTGATAGATTGACCAAGTCCCACACTTTATGCCGTTGAGGATGGATTACACTGAAAGATTGGCCAAATTGTACATTGATGATGTGGTGAGGTTACATGGAGTGGCAGTGTCTGTTGTGTCGGACAGAGATCCAAGGTTCACTTCTAGATTCTGGGGTTGTCTCCAAAAAGCCCTAGGGACTAGATTGAACTTCAGTACAGTATTCCATCCACAGACAGATGGCCACTATGAAAGGATCATTCAGATTTTGGAGGATATGCTTTGGGCTTGTGTGATTGAGTTTGAAGGGAGTTGGGACACACACTTGCCTTTAATTGAATTTGCTTATAACAACAGTTATTAGTCAAGCATCGGGATGCCTCCATATGAAGCACTTTATGGCAGAAAGTGTAAAACCCCCTTGTGTTGGGATAAAGTGGGCGAGAGGAAGTTGATTGGCCCAGGACTAGTGCAACAGATGGAAGAAAAGGTTAAGCTCATTAGAGACAGACTCAAAGTTACAATGGATAGACAGAAGTCTTACATTGGCCTAAAGAGAAGAGATATTCAGTACAGTGTAGGTGACAAGGTGTTCTTGAAAGTTTCCCCATGGAAGAGGATCATGAAGTTTGGTAGAAAGGGCAAACTAAGTCCTCGCTTCATTGGGTCGTATGAGATTCTAGAAAGAGTGGGTCCATTGGCATATAGACTTATATTGCCTCTAGAGTTGGAAAAGATTCACAATGTCTTCCATGTCTCCATGTTGAAGAGGTACAGATCAGACTTCTTTCACATTTTGCCAATAGAGGAGATTGAAGTAAATCCAGACCTGACATATGATGAAGAGCCCATAAAGATCTTGGCATATGAGGTAAAACAGCTGAGGAGTAAACAAATACCTCTAGTCAAAGTGCTGTGGGACCATCATTCAGGCTAGGAGGCTACATGGGAGCGTGAGGAGGACATGAAGAGACAACACCCACAGCTATTCAGAGATTGAGACCAGGTAAATTTCGAGGACGAAATTTATTTTTAAGGAGGGAAGAATTATAACACCCCGAACCTACGAGTTATGAATAGTACCATTTTTGGTCCGTGACTAGTACTATTCAAAGATACCTTGAGGACCAAAAATAAATACAAAATTAATTAAGATAGACACAATAAAAATTCAAGTGACCCAAAAATATAAGGACTCACCGAGTATATTGTAAAAGAGGGATTATGACCCGATAAGGGGCATTTTGGTTAATTCACTTTAAGAGTTGATTTTTGACCAAAATTTCAATCTAAGTAAATGAAAATAATAAATTGAATAATGAATAAATTTTTGAGGGAAAAATTCAAGTAAAAATATGTAAGGGAAAATTTAAGAAGTGAAAACTTAAATTTTCATTTTCATTAAGACAAAATTTAAAATTATGAATTATAGGCTTTTTATAATTAAATTCAATTATTAATTAAAAGAAATAAAATAGGTATAAAAGAAGACAAAACCCTCCCTTCCTCTCCCATTCATGCCGCCCCACCTCCCCTCTCCCTCTTTCATTATTTCTTTCTTCTTCTTTCTTCCTCCTCCATAGACACCCATCCTCCAAGCTCAATCCCTTACTTATCTTTCATGAGTTTTCCATCTAACTTATAGTAAACATCAAAGAGATCTTTGATTGAGAGATTAAAAGTAAGGGGAAACAAGAGATTAGAAGAAGTTGGAAGGAAGTCATCAAGAGGTAAGTTCTTTAATGCTCATTTAGTTATACAAACCTTTAATTAAGTTAGATTATGATGAAATTTCATAAGAAAATGAAAGAAAATATGTATGGAATCTAAACTAGGGTTTTGGCAAAATTGGAGAAAAGTTAGGGTTTGATGTCTTTGAATGAAATTGATGATGAGATTAAGCTTAGTTGAAGTAGTATACGTGATTGGGGCAAAGAAATTGCATGAAATGTGTATAAATTTAATTATGGGAGATTAGGTTCATAGGAAAATTGGAGCTTTGGTGCTAGAGAGTGAAATTAGTGTGTGTAGTATTAAATTATGATCATTTGAAGTTTATTTAGTTTGAATTGACATTGGGTTGATAAATGGAGGTAATGAAATGGTAGGATTAGGGAAAATTATAAACTTTGGTGTTTGAAAATTATGGAGTTTATGCTAGGAAGTGCCATTGATGTGTCAATGCTAAATTATAGTCATTTTGGATGAATTAAATGTGAATTAAGGTTGGTTAGTGGGAATAATTGAAGAAATAAAAATTTGAACCTAGGGCAAAATTTGCACATCGAGTTTAGTGTGTTTAATGTACATAAATTGAGTTACACAACTCCAATTGGTGTGAAACCAATTGGAAATGAAACTTAAGACATAGGGCTAGAATTTTCATAATGAGACGCAACCTAAACTACACGTAAGTTGCCTAAAACTTGGCTTGAACTTGGAGACAAAATTCGAACCCGCACTAGGATGTGAATAGTAAATTTTGCATGGCCATAACACTCTCTAGAAAACTCGATTTAGGTGATTCTTGAACCGATAGAAACTTAAAACATAGTAGAACATTTCATATGAAGAACTTAAGGCCAAATTATGGACTTAACCTAATCAAATTGCTAAGCAAATTGAATTACCAAATCGCAAAAACTGAAATCACAGATTGACTATATGAACAAAGAAACTTTGCATAGCCATAACTCTCTCTAAAAAACTTCAATTTAGACGATTCTTGAACCAATGGAAACCTAAGACATAGTATAACATTTTGTATGAAGAACACTAGACCAAATTATGGACTTAACTTGATCACATTACTGAACGAAGTTGGATCGTTAAATCATGAGAATCAAACTATAGGGTGAATAGTAACGTAAATAGTAACTGTTTTTTGGTCATAACTTGAGCTACACTAATCTGAATTAGGCGATTCAAAAAGGAAAATAAATTTAAGATCCAGATGAAAAATTTTCATGAAGAACACCTCACCAAATTATGATCGAAACTAGGTAAAAATTGGGTTCAAAGATTGGGGCACTAAGCTGTCCAAAACCAAAACTCTCTAAAATTTGCAATGCTAATTTGGGATGCATTAGACATTCATGTAATGAGTTCTTGGCAGCAATTGAGATGCATATTGAGACATTTTATTTTTGTATTTTTAGTAGAGAAAGAGGTTAGGAAGGACAAGAAATAGTGAGTAAAGAGAAAAGAGAGCATTGAAGGTTTGTGCACAACTAACCTTTTCTTCGTTTTTAAACTTGGAAATTGTTTGGAATGTGTTTATTTGAATGAGTTTGCTTTGAATAAGTTTACTTTGACTGAAACATAGTTTTTCTCTTGCATTTAAGAAATTTGGGTGTTACCACCTTTATATGGATATTATGATGAATTTAAATGTGTTTATTGGTTTATAAATTTGATTGTTGAGTGGGAAATTTTTGGAAACTGTTTTAAAACCACAGTTAGCATAACAGTCCCTTTCGAAACTCTCCAGTAATAATGGCTACTTAGGGTTGATAATTGATATTGATTATGTCTCCCATTAATAACGGTTAGTGAGGTAAGACTACATGAATACTCATTAGCTTGCTAGCCCTTCCCTCATTAATAATGGTTAGTGAGGTTGAGATTACTTTGTCGTGGTGTACAACACGGCACTGATCATGAAATTTTGTGTCATGGCCTGAACTGTGTGTTGATGTTGGCAATACTAATGCTTTGAGAATTGTGATTTATGAAGTGTGATTTCTCATTTGAAATGTTATTCCAATAAATGGCTCTTATGAACTTAGAATTATTGTGATGTTTTCATGCTTAAGAATGATGTGATTTATTATGCTTTGACAAATTGTGTTTTACCTTAAGTTTTGAAATTTTAGTTGTGCACCACTGAGTGATATACTCAGCGATAGCTTCTTTATGCTATCGCAGGTAAGGGAAAGGAGAAGGCTGCCGAGTGAGGGACTTGGAAGCAGCATTTTGGTATTAATTGTGGGTATTTACATTAGGTATACCATTGTGATTTCTTTGGATGTATTTTGTACCTATATGTATGGATGTACGGACATTGATCAGTTTGTATTAAAAAGCATTGCATTGCTATCACATTTTGAGTTTGTAACTATTTGTATTTTATTTTGAGACTTATGAAAATGTAACCTTTACAATATTTAGTTTATCATTTTTTTCAATGAAAGTTTATATTGAATTTTAACTATTCCCATGCAATTTTTCACAAAAGAATTGATAAGATAAAAAGCTATAATTTGTTTAAAATCCCTTGTAGCATAACTAATAGACTATCGGTAGGTGTAGTTTAGTAATTGATTAGATATACTACGGGAATATGTCGTGTCTTACGAGGGATAAGGTGTGACATTATAGCCGGCACTCTGTCGGATTTTCTATAAAATTTGTGAAAACTCTGAATTAAATAAAATTTCAATAAATGACATAAATGGCAAAAATTTCACTTAGTGACTTTTAATAAATATATTAAGAAATAATAAATTGATTTGGAATATGGAATAAGACAAGATAAGGTAGTTTGACACTCAGGTGACATGCCTTGCTTCTACACCAGAACTGTAAGGGGTGTCACATTTAGTGGTATCAGGGCACGATTTAGGAATTTCAGAGTCTAGATAGAGTGCATACTATTGCATTGCATTTGTAAGTATTGAGGTGACACTGATGCAAATCTGTTGTTTTTCGTTATTTTGATTAGGATATGGACCCAACATCACATAAAGAAATCGATGAAGAGGTGGAGAGCCATGCTCCCCCTGTGACTGAAACTGGAGGCAAGAGGGGACCTGCTCCACCAGTACATGAGGCACTTGCACAGCCTCCATAGGCCATGTTTTAGCAAATGGCCAAGTTTTTCAGACAGATGGCAGGAGCTATGCCACCGCCACCACCTCTACAGCAGAAATCTCACTTGGAAAAGATTAGGAAGTTTGGAGCTATGGATTTCGTGAGTAAGAAAGAAGATGACTTGGTGGCAGCTGAGAATTGGTTAGACCGAACCATAAGGCTACTGAAACAACTTCACTGCACCCCAGAGCAGAACCTGGAGAGTGCTGTGTCCTTGCTCCAAGATGATGCCTATCAATGGTAGGACACAGTAACCCATGAGGTGCAGCCAGATAGCATTACTTGAGAATTCTTCCTTATGTAGCTTAGGAAGAAGTACATTGGAAATGTATATATAGAAGATAGAAGGAGAGAGTTTATTAGTTTGAGGCAGAGACAGTTGACCATAGCAGAATATGAGAGAGAATTTGTTAGACTGAGCAGATACGGAAGGGAGATAGTCCCCACAGAAACTAAGAGGTGTAGAAAGTTTGAAGAGGGGCTAAATGATAATATCAAAATTATGATAACAGCTTTGGGGATTTTTTATTTTGCAAAACTGGTTGAAGCAGCACTGAAAGTGGAAAGGGTCAGAGTAAGTGAACAAAACAGGAAAGATAGGCAGCGTAAGAGGGAATTTGGATCAGGGCAGTCAAGTATATCGATTGATAGTAAGAAGTTAAAGGGTTCACAAGACCAGACACAGGGCCAGAGAGGCTAGGTTGGGATATCTGTAGCTAGCTCCCCAGGCACAGTAAAAAGGGGATCAGCCCTAGTGCCTGAATGTATGCACTATGGTAAGAGACACAGAGGGGAGTGCTGACTGTTAACTAGAAAGTGTTTTAAGTGTGGGGCTATGGATCATTTCATAAGAGATTGCTCTCAGAGGAGTGGTTCAATAGCTCTAGCACAAGCTGATAGATCTGCCCCTACAGCTCAAAGGGGTAAAAGACCTGGAAGAGTAGAGATGGCTAACATTTCACAGAAGGCTGCTTCTAAGACGGTCGAAAGGCCCGAGGCTAGAGTGGCATCATGGGTACATGCGATGGAGGCTCGGGAGGAACTAGACCTAGACATTGATGAGACAACACAAGGAAGTGGAGAAGCAAGGAGGTAGCAGATTCCTTGACCATTTATATCAGGTAAATTTTGAGGACGAAATTTTATTTAGAGGAGAAGAATTGTAATGCCCTCACTTTAGATAGTTTGTACATTCTACTGTTTCGGTGACCAATGTCTGTCCGAATAGCCAGAATGCCTGGAACTATATTTAAACTAGAGTGAGAAGTCATAAATAATTCAAATAACGGTAAGAAAAGTTAAGGAAAAAAAAATTTAGCAATGAAATACAATGAAATTAAATGAGTCGGTGCCCTAGCGAAGGGTGACCTAATGAAAGTTGCTGTGAAGATAGCTAATAGCCCTAAACCTAAGGGAAATTCCGTGAAATAATTTTTGGGACTCCAAAGAAGATTCATTGAGGTTTCGATGGTATTAGAATGCCAAGAAAATGCTTAGAAAATTTTATTAATTGGTACAGACAATTTTAGTCCGTTAAGCCAAATGGAGGGCATTTTGGTCATTTCGCATTTAGAGACAATTTTTGACTGACTTCTCCATTTAAGTAAGTGAATTACATGATATAAAATATAAATAAATATTGATGAAAAATTAATTAAAAATGAATAGAAAAGAAAGAGAAAGAAAAAGAATTAAATGCCTAATTATGACATCATAATGATGTCATTTAAAAGCTCCCACCAATCACATTTAAATAAGCCATTATAAACCAATTAAAAAGAGATAAAATGAGGTAAAATTAAAAATCAATTTGCCTTCTTCTTCCCATAACCAGCCGAACTCCCTTCCCTAACCCATCCTCCATGAAAGTTTCATCAAGCTCCAAATCCCACCAAATTTCACCCTAAAACCACTAGCTTGCTTCACTAAAAATTGATCTTGCATCTTGAACAACCTCTAGGTAGAAATTAGAAGAATAAATTAAGAAGATTGACAAGCTTAAGTTGGATCTCAATAGAGGTTAGTGTCCAATTTCTTCTCTATCTCACTCAAGTCATGTTTAAGGACATGATATAAGTTGAAATTGTAAGAAAATAGAATGAAATTTATATGTATGTATCCCCATGATTTCGGCAGCCTTGGGATGGTTAGAGTTTGAAGAATTTCTTTAAATTAAAGTAGAATGCTAGCTGCCCTTGACATGAATTTCATGATTAGAACATGAATTGTAGGTGTAATGCAAGAATTGAAATTTGAGAATTTGGGGTTTTGAGTAAAATTAGGGTTTTGGTCATGCGATGGTTGATGAACATTTTAAAGGTCAATTAGTGACCATTTAGTAAGGTTTGACCATAAAATGAGACAATTTGTGGCATTGGATTGTGAGTTGGCTAGGCTACCCTTTGTGATCCATTCTGGACCACTAGAGTCTTGTGTGGTTGGAGAGCCTTAACTGAACTTGTATAGCTCCAATTGGTGCAAAGCTAATTGAACATGAAATTAGACACATAATTAAACATTTTTTGTGAAGAAACTATGCCTAGAAAACTAACTTAGGTTGGCCTAAAAATTTACCTAATCTGGGTAACACACATGTTGCCCTGGAAAAGTGACCAAATGAATAGTGTTTGTTCAAATAGTTATAACTTAGTGTAGAAATGTCCAATTGACCTAATTTTTATGTCAATGGAAAGCTTAGACAATTTAGAACAACTTTCATGAGGAGCACAAGTCCAAATTTTGATCGTAAGCCATCCAAATGCTAGCCAAAATCGTGGTACCAAACCGCCAAATGGTTCCTAAATTCTTGGTACTAACCAATCCGGCTAGTTATGATTAATGTGCCATAACCTAAGCTACAAAACTCCAAATGGAGTGATTCAAAAATGGAATTAAAGAAGACACAATAAGGAACAATTTTGATGAAGAGAGTATAGCCAAATTTTTACTGTAAACAGGCCTAATGGAACAGTGAACTTAGGTGAACCAAAACTTAAAATTTAAGATTATGTCCATTAAGCTTAGAATTGAATTTGGCAACCAATGCCAACATATATAATATTCAAAATGTGGTATGTTGGTTTTATTAGAACTAACATACCCATTGATTATGAAAAAGTCTACATTTTGGTTGACTAGCAAAATGAATAGTAACCAATGAATATCAAATGCAAAGAATTACATAATAAAATTTTATAACATATCTTAGTATGCCTAGTGTGATTGGTTTGGATAGATTGGCATGCCAATAGAGTTCTGATAGCAGTACTGCATGTAGCATTATGCCATTATGTGATTTATGGCTTTTGTGGCCATTCTGTGATATCATAGCTTTAAGCCTTTCCAACACTATTGAGATATTTGGCCTTGTGCCCGATGATTACTATGGCTATTTAGTTGTTCTGTTGCACACCGGAAGACACTTTGTGATTGAGGGTGTGATGGCCCGAGGTACTTGGTACCTAATGCCAGTTTACCCATTTATCCAGTCCGGTTAACTGTATAGGTTACTTGGGCAGTTAAATTAAGTCTTAATAAATTATTAATAACTAATGTACCAAATTGATAAAATTATTAATAATTATAAAAAATTTTACACTGCATAAAATATTAACAACAAATCTGCATAAACATTTATTTTATTTTATTTCAGTTTATTTTTATTTTATATTGGCACCACTAAGTTTTATGCTTAGCGCGTCGCTGTTTGCCATGCGTAGGTACAAGAGTTACAGAGAGAGATCCCAGCAGACCCCAGACTGGAAGGGAGTCTCGATCTGTATAGAGTCAGAATCACCTTTCATCTTCAGTGCATCATTGGTAGGACCCTTAGGTTCCTTTTGGATTTTGTATTTGCATTTTGTAGTAAATATTAGTTTTGATTTGTAAGTTATGAATTCATGTACATTGTAAACTTATGTAATTATATGTTGATGTAAATATTTTGTAAATTTTTGTTAATTAATAAAATTTGAGTATTTCTTATTATATTTGAGCCTGAATGTGACATGAATCAAAGAAAATGAAATTGTGGAATTGTGTTAAAAGTTTAGTCGATTTAAAATTTATGTATGATTATTTGGGGTTTAGTACTTGAATAATATTTTGGTTGTGTTCTTTTTCTGTTTCAGAAGAATTTTTTTTTAAAATTATCGCCGACACTCTGTCGGATTTTATATAAAATTTGCGAATACTCCGAATTAAATAAAATTTCAATAGATGACATAAATGGCAAAAATTTCACTTAGTGACTTTTAATAAATATATTAAGAAATAATAAATTGGTTTTGAATATGGAATAAGACAAGATAAGGTGCTTTGACACTCAGGTGACATGCCTTACTCGCTACATCAGATGAGTAAGGGGTATTACATTTAGTGGGAGCCCGGCTTAGGCTGGACATGGCGTAAAGCTCCTTTAAAAGATAAGGAAACACATCCCACATTGGAATGGGAGGAAAAGGTAATGATATATAAAATGGGGGAACTAATTACAAGAGGCGCCTTTTGGTGGAATAGCCTGGAGAGTTGGAAGAACTCCAGGGTTAAGCGTGCTCGCTTGAGAGAAATCCTAGGATGGGTGACCTCCTGGAAAGTTCTCCATTTCACCAATGGGACAAAACCGTGAGGCTTACGACTAAAGTGGACAATTCCTCTAGTGGTTAGAGCCCGACTGTTACAATTGGTATCGAGCCGACACTCCTCAAGACGTGTGAGAGCGAGGACACTCAAAGCTTAAGGGGATGAGGAGCCCAGCTTAGGCTGGACGTGGTGTAAAGCTCCTTTGAAAGACAAGGAAATACGTCCCACATCGGAATGGGAGGACAAGGTAATAATATATAAAATAGGGGAACTAATCACTAGAGGCGCCTTTTGGTAGAATGGCCTAGAGAGTTGGAAGAACTCCAAGGTTAAGCGTGCTCATTTGAGAGAAATCCTAGGATGGGTGACCTCTTGGGAAGTTCTCCATTCCACCTATGGGACAAAACTATGAGGCTTACGGCCAAAGCGGACAATTACTCTAGTGGTTGGAGCCTGACCGTTACAGGTAGAATGCTTGCTCATGTGTAAAATTGATACCCCCCCCCCCCCCTCCCCTGGTTTTTCCTAACTTGTTATATTTATATCTAGTGTAAAAGACCTTAAATCAAAGTCCTAATAGCTTTGGAAGTCCATTGGTTAAAGCAAGAAGGAAGAAACGTAGAGGTTGGGATTCTTTACTGGAGTCTATGCACGGCCCATGTAGTATTTATTATGATTCGGCCCGAGGGTCATAACTGGCAATAAGATTCTAACCTATGGTGAGTTCTACAACTAAACTTGAATAAAGAAAACAAAGAGAAAACATCAGAAGAAACAGAATAAAAGAACCCATAATGAGAAATTGTAGGTTTAGATTTTTGGAACTTTGGCTAGAAATCTCCTCTAGTAATCTTGTTAAATAATCTCTTCCTTGGTTTTCACAAAGGTAGAATGCTTGCTCATGTGTACAAGTTGAGTCTCCTCCCCTTTTCCTAACTTGTTATATTTATATCTAGTGTAAAAGACCTTAAATCAAAGTCCTAATAGCTTTAGAAGTCCTTTTGGGTAAAGCAAGAAGGAAGAAAAGTCGAGGTTAGGATTCTTTACTGGAGTCTATGCACGGCCCATGTAGTATTTGTCACGATTCAGCTCGGAGGTCATAACCGGCTCTAGGGAACGAGTTAGCTTAAGGTTGTCGAAAACTATAGCAAGCTTGAGACTATAGACTTTAAACTTCTAAGGCCCACATAACTACTTTGGAACTTTTCTTAAAGTTTAAGGGAGGTTATTTCCTCCCTAAGATTCAAACTCAACAGAAAGAGCTTAAAACTTAAGTGTATTATGTGGAAATTTCTTTTTCTGTTTTTATCTTTCATTATCATTATTATTGTACTAAACTTTATTTTTACAAAACTAAGCTATTTCTGTAACTTTTACATGACTGCTGTAAACCACATAACTTTCTTTGAATTGTTTTCCTAGGAAGAGCATGCTAAAGACCTTTACTTTCTTATCTCTGTTATGGCAATTCAACATTATCATACATAAACTTCAGAAAAGTTCCCTTAAGGGACTTCTTTTTCTTAGTCATAGTATTTTAACTTTAACTGCATCCTATTAATCACACTAACTTTACTTCTTTGTGCACATTAGGTCTACCCTTGGTATTGAAATACCTAAAAGGGTCATTGATTACCCCAGTAGAATTTCATTAAATTTCCCAAATTTAGTGTGACAATAGGACAGTACTTTACTCTATCTTTATTACATAATTTATGCAACATAGGTTAGTTAATTATGGAGAGGTCCTAACTTTTGGTCCTATTCTTCTAACATTTTCATTTCTCTAAAACATCTATAGAACTCCATATCCCATTTCAATCTAAAGGAAATCATTCACTACACATGCATCTATACAACTCGCTAGTAAGCACATTCTCATACTATATACACTACTTATACATGCCCACACAAAGACATATGATATACAACCATCATACTACTATACACTTTAACATTACATACCCATACATCATAATCAAATTGCATACTTGAACTAAAACTTATACATAAGACATTACATAACTTAAACAAATCTACACTATTACATAATTATTCTTTTACAATCCAAGCCTTCCTAGGTTCTTATGCATCTATTACCTAAAAAATTGTTTTGGTTGGGTAAGGCGTGAGCTGGGAGGCTTAGTAAGCATAAACTACTTAAAACAGTCACATAAAATCTTTACATTACATAATATGATTGTCAAACACATGAATGCATCATTTCATCAAACATGTGCAAACATGGTAGTCATGTCACTAGTGACTTCCTTATAATCCAATGTGCTCGGCTCATATAGAGGCTCCTCAAGACTTTTGCTTAAAATATCTAATGTGCACAGCTCATGTAGAGACTCCTCAGGACCTCCACTTAAAACATGACATGTGCTATATACCAAGGGCCTCGTAGGGACCTCACTTGAATTTTTGGAACCACAACATACATAACATAATGCCATATACCATTTGGGAGTCAGTGGCTCATCCATAATCTGCCTCACATCATAAACATATATGCAAACATCAAGTATGGTTCTAATGCATTGCAATTGCACCCTAATATCAATGCATTTCATGATGCATGATTATGCTTAAAGCAATAATTAAAGTAATTAAAAGTCATTTGAAACTAATTTAAGCAATCTATACTTACCTCTTATAGTACTTATTCATTTGCTCTTACCCCAGATTTGGCAAGTAGACTTGATTTCATGTGTGCTTCTAGGATTTTCTGACATCAAACCAACTCAAGGCCTGACTTCCTTGAACCTTGATCATCAACTCTGGTTAAGTGATGAAATAACAAACATATCAATTGCATATCCTAGACTCCCTAAAAACATGTAAAGTACCTTTAATATACATCATCTAGGTCCTTTTGGATCATAAAAAATGGTTTTGGAGCCTTAAAACAAAAAGAGAAATAAGGCCAGTGGAACTAACTTTGGCTACTGAAGTAAAAGGCTTTGGCTACCAACATCTTGAATCTTAAATGTACTTCAGTCCAATAGCGGTTGCGGTTATCAAAGTTTTAAACTTTGACTACTGAACCTAAAAATTTTTAAACTTTGACTATTGAACTCAAAAATTTTCTAGATTTTCTCTAGAAACTGCATGACTCTAGCTACTAAAATAATGGTTTTCGGCAGCTGAACCTGGAAATTTCCAGAATTCCTAAGTCAAAAACCTACATTAACTCAACCCAAACATCATCAAAACTTATATCTATGCTCCAAAACACAATCCAAATCTCTCAACACTTAACTAGGGCCTAAAACAACTTGAATTCAAGCTCAAAGTCCACATGCATCCATCATGAACATGAATTTAAGGTTCTACTAAACTTCAAACAAAACATTAACATATATCACTTCATTCCATCTAGGAAAACTAGCCAATTTAGGCTTATAAACACCTTAAACTTGACAAATTCATAACACGACATGTAATTGCAACCAAAAAATGTCAAAAACCCTAACATGCAAGAATATCCCCAAGCTTACCAAAGTTCACAAACTTTTTCAAACTACACAAGAAATTAAAGCTTCCTAACCTAACTCTCATAAGCATGGTTAAACTCTACTAAAAGATCAAAAAGGGAAGAAGAATGACCTCTTTTCCCTTGAACTTGAATTGAGAGAACTGATAGTCCAAGCTTCAATTTACTCTGACTTGACTTCCCAAAAGAGAATTCAAGCATCAAGGTGTCTAAAACATGCAGTTGCCCAAAGAATTTCAAACTTACACTCTTTCCATGTAACAGTAAATGAGGGAGAGAGAAAAAAAACTTATTTTCTTTCAAAAAAATGAAACTAAGCGGATCATTTATACCCTTGCTATAGATAGGACTTTCAGCTACTAGAGTCCATTCTATCCAAAAGGATATTTCAATAGTAAAAAAGAATTTCAGCTGCTGAAAGTCTAACTTTTAACTGTCAAAGTTCCTTCTGCCCATAAGGATATCTTAATTTCTTTTCTTAACAAAACATGCTTAAAAACCCACATATAACCTAGACTCTTAACACACCAAATTCATACATACATATACTCATATACATCTTACCACCATTCCCTTACCCATAAAAGCTCAAGTTTCATGAGAACTTCCTATCAACGATAGTAATTCTGACATCGAAAAATGGTGAGTGTTACAGTATTGCACTGGGAAGGGTCGTGCAATGCTTTATACTACTTTATGCCTAAAGTTTCCTCTTGTCTAGAAGATATGGTGTAGGTTTCACATCTTACCCTCTCAGAAGGCATAACATAATCCCGTAGAATACCTAATGAACTACCGAACTTCACCTACCGATAACTTATTAAGTATCCTACAAAGGATTTTGAAAAAAAAAATCTTACTTTTATAAGTGGTGAGCATTTTTTTAATAAATATTAAAACATTTAATTAAAGTTAAAAACTAGTTAAAATTTTTTGCCTATTTTATTTTTTCGTAAATTTTATAAAAATTTCGGCAGAGTGTCGTCTGTATTTTGAGAAAACAGTTCTTCAAATACCTATAAAAAGCACTTCTAATTATTTATCAATTCGCAAAATCCTCCCAACCGATTTCAACATCATTTCTCAATTTCCAAAAATTTAAATCCACAATTTCCAATTCAAATATCATCCGAAATATTACTAATTACTTTCATTCAAATTAAAATAAAATACTTCCATTCATATGTAATTAAATGTAAAACAATTTATATACATCATACTAAAAATTTACATTAGGAAAATCCAAACTAAAATTTATTACAAACTTTATACAAACTGCTCAAGACTAGTTTTACATGTCCATATCTTTACATACATTACTTACATCAAAATAAATTTTTACAGTCAGGGTATAAAATATACCAGATAGACTTCAGAGTAGGTAGCTCCTCTGTCTCAAAGAACTCACTCTCATCGCTCTTCTAGTCTCTATATCTCATGATAAAGAATAATGTCATCACGAGTACTAGGACTCAGTGGTGCACAACATACTAAAATAATCTTTATGCAGAATTTAAATCATATTTATTCAAAAATTAAACTGAACATGAGAATTAAATACAAAACATAAATTATGAGATTTTAATCCAAGCAATTTCATTTCAAAGTGTCAAAACCAATTTCATAAAACCCACAGTTATATCATGCCGTTCGAAACAAATATCATCTTAATAGCCAGAGGCTTATGAGAAGTCACATCGCAAGGCTAGCTAGCTCAAATATATGGGAACCCATTCTTTTTCTTCTTCTACTGGCACATACCTCAACACTTCAGCCAGAGAAGGAATCAAAATTCGAAACTGATTTTCCCCACTAGTCATGCTAGTGAGGTATTTAAATATATGATCATGACACTGTGGTTTCAAAACTTATCTTAGCAATTTACTAAACATTTATGCCATCTCAAATAGACACAAATAACTTTCAACAATTTAAATCAAAATCATAATAAATATTTTATCACAATGATATCACAATTCAATATTTCAATTTATTCAAAACAATATGCATAAGAAAATTTATAGAAATTCTATGTTGTGCACAAACTTTATATGAGTCACCTTTTGGCCTTGACTCGACAACTCGGATTCCTTCCCAGTATTATTTTCCACGGAAACACACAGTTTCACAGTATTTCAGTATCATAACTTAGCATAAATCCAAAAATAAATTTAAATTCACTTTTACCTAGCTCTAATGTGCTAAACTTGACGTTCTTTAAAATTTGTGTTTCGAGGTTACTATTCACGACACTATTTAAGTCTTTAGGCTTATAAACACCTTAAACTTGACAAATTCATAACACGACATGTAATTGCAACCAAAAAATGTCAAAAACCCTAACATGCAAGAATATCCCCAAGCTTACCAAAGTTCACAAACTTTTTCAAACTACACAAGAAATTAAAGCTTCCTAACCTAACTCTCATAAGCATGGTTAAACTCTACTAAAAGATCAAAAAGGGAAGAAGAATGACCTCTTTCCCTTGAACTTGAATTGAGAGAACTGATAGTCCAAGCTTCAATTTACTCTGACTTGACTTCCCAAAAGAGAATTCAAGCATCAAGGTGTCTAAAACATGCAGTTGCCCAAAGAATTTCAAACTTACACTCTTTCCATGTAACAGTAGCTGAGGGAGAGAGAAAAAAAACTTATTTTCTTTCAAAAAAATGAAACTAAGTGGATCATTTATACCCTTGCTATAGATAGGACTTTCAGCTACTAGAGTCCATTCTATCCAAAAGGATATTTCAATAGTAAAAAAGAACTTCAGCTGCTGAAAGTCTAACTTTTAACTGTCAAAGTTCCTTCTGCCCATAAGGATATCTTAATTTCTTTTCTTAACAAAACATGCTTAAAAACCCACATATAACCTAGACTCTTAACACACCAAATTCATACATACATATACTCATATACATCTTACCACCATTCCCTTACCCATAAAAGCTCAAGTTTCATGAGAACTTCCTATCAACGATAGTAATTCTGACATCGAAAAATGGTGAGTGTTACAGTATTGCACTGGGAAGGGTCGTGCAATGCTTTATACTAATTTATGCCTAAAGTTTCCTCTTGTCTAGAAGATATGGTGTAGGTTTCACATCTTACCCTCCAGAAGGCATAACATAATCCCGTAGAATACCTAATGAACTACCGAACTTCACCTACCGATAACTTATTAAGTATCCTACAAAGGATTTTGAAAAAAAAAATCTTACTTTTATAAGTGGTGAGCATTTTTTTAATAGATATTAAAACATTTAATTAAAGTTAAAAACTAGTTAAAATTTTTTGCCTATTTTATTTTTTCAGAAATTTTATAAAAATTTCTACAGAGTGTCGCCTATATTTTGAGAAAACAGTTCTTCAAATACCTATAAAAAGCACTTCTAATTATTTATCAATTCTGCAAAAATCCTCCCAACCAATTTCAACATCATTTCTCAATTTCTAAAAATTTAAATCCACAATTTCCAATTCAAATATCATCCGAAATATTACTAATTACTTTCATTCAAATTAAAATAAAATACTTCCATTCATATGTAATTAAATGTAAAACAATTTATATACATCATACTAAAAATTTACATTAGGAAAATCCAAACTAAAATTTATTACAAACTTTATACAAACTGCTCAAGACTAGTTTTACATGTCCATATCTTTACATACATTACTTACATCAAAATAAATTTTTACAGTCAGGGTATAAAATATACCAGATAGACTTCAGAGTAGGTAGCTCCTCTGTCCTCAGCAACTCACTCTACTGCTCTTCTAGTCTCTATATCTGCGACAAGAATAATACCATCACGAGTACTAGGACTCGGCAGCACAACATACTAAAATAATCTTTATGCAGAATTTAAATCATATTTATTCAAAAATTAAACTAAACATGAGAATTAAATACAAAACATGAATTATGAGATTTTAATCCAAACAATTTCATTTCAAGTGTCAAAAACAATTTCATAAAACCCACTTATATCATGCCGTTCGAAACAAATATCATCTCAATAGCCAGAGGCTTATGAGAAGTCACATCACAAGGCTAGCTAGCTCAAATATATGGGAACCCATTTTTTTTCTTCTTCTATTGGCACACACCTCAACACTTCAGCCAAAGAAGGAATCAAAATTCGAAACTGATTTCCCCCACTAGTCATGCTATTGAGGTATTCAAATATATGGTCATGACACTGTGGTTTCAAAACTTATCTTAACAATTTACTAAATATTTATGCCATCTCAAATATACACAAATAACTTTCAACAATTTAAATCAAAATCATAATAAATATTTCATCACAATGATGTCACAATTCAATATTTCAATTTATTCAAAACAATATGCAGAAGAAAATTTACGTAAATTCTACGTTGTGCACAAACCTTATATGAGTCGCTTTTGGCCTTGACTGACACCTCGGGTTCCTTCCCAAGATTCTTTTCACCGAAACACACAGTTTCATAGTGTTTCAGTATCATAACTTAGCATAAATCCAAAAATAAATTTAAATTCACTTTTACCTAGCTCTAATGTGCTAAACTTGACGTTCTTTAAAATTTGTGTTTCGAGGTTACTATTCACGACACTATTTAAGTCAATTTGCTGACTTTCTAAGGCTTAATAGGTATGGGAATTCCAACTTCACCCACATACCACATTTTGGTTACTAAATTTGTTGGTTTTGGTTGTTTACTCAAATTCTAAGTCTTTTAGGCAAATTTTCAGTTTTGGGTGTCTTATGTTGCACTATTCCATTGGTCATTTTACTGTTAGAATTTGGCAAAATTTTCTTCATAGAAAATGTTCCATATTGTCTTAAATTTATTCTCCTTTTTGAATTACTCCAATTGGAGTTTTATAGCTTAAGTTATAGCTATTTGAATCATGGCTGCCAGATTGGACTTAACCCAGATTTCTGGGCAAATTCTGTTTCTGGCAGTTTTAGGTCACTAAATTTGGGTGACTAAATGACTTGGTATAATTTGGGTTTATGTTCTTCATGAAAGTTTTAGGTCTATATCTCAGATTTCTACTAGAAAAATTTCAGGTCATTTAGACCTGCCTATCCCAAGTTATGGCCAAATGAATAAACACTGTTCATTTAGTCATTTTTGGTACAGGTCAAATTGCTAATTCCGAATTTGGTCAATTTGTTCACTAGGTTTTGGTCACTTTTTGGGCATGATTCCTAAATGAAAAATGTGTCATTTTGTGTCTAGTTTCATTCCCAATTGGCCTCACACCAATTGGACTTGTAAATTTTCAGTTTTGGTCCCTGAAAGGGACCTTGGTTCTACCGCCTGCAGCATGACCCTAAGCAATCCGAATTTGCATTTGGTTCCAACACTTCTAACATACTCCAATTGGTCACAAATGACCATTTCTCAGCTCAAACTAGGTCAAACACATCATTTAACAATTTATCACATTTTTTCTCCCAAAACCCTAGGTGCCAAACCCTAATTCACCTATTCGTTGCATTTAACTAATTTCAAGAATACTAGCATTACTTCTATACTCATACAAGCTTACCTACACTATTTATTCAATCAAATTCATATATTATCATCACAAACCCTAGCTGGCCAAATTTTTCCTCTAGTCCTCCAACAATTATTTTCTTTTAAATTTTAAGTTAAAATTTAAGCTACTTGAACCAAAAACATAGAAATTAAACTAAGAAATGGAAGTTTGCTCACTAACCTCAAACTTTGATTTTCAATCTTCAATTCCCTACTTCTTTTCTTCTTTCTTTCTTGTTCAAGCTTCTTCTCAAGTTAGGTTATCAAGTTCTAATGGAGAAATTTAGGGAATTTAGGGTTTAATTGGTGGGTTCAAAAGCTTGAGTGCAAGCTTCCATGGTGTTTTGATGAGGGAGAGGGAGAGAGAATGGTGGATGGAAAATTGAGGAAGATGAAGACTTTTGATTTTTTTTTCTTTTTTTTTATGTCTTTAGGAAGACCACAAATTTAAATTAATTAAATTTTAATTATAATAATTATTGCATCATGCATGATGTCATCACTTTTTGCTTTTCCTTTTTCTTTTTTTTTTATTTATTTTTTTCTATTAGTTCTTTAATTTAATTTTCGATTCTGAAATTTTCTTTTCTCCTATTTAATTTGACAGTTAGGTCAGGAGTTAACTCTCGGGGTCAATTGACCAAATTGCCCCTCACCAGATTAACCCGGTTTGAAAATAATTTAATATTTCTTCTGAATCCCTGACCTAATTATTTAACTAGCTTAATAATTCTTTTTCGTGATTTTTTCTTTTTCACTGTGTTCACAATAGTCCTAAGGACCGCGGCGTCACATTTTACGGTTCGAAATTCGAGTTTAAATCCACCTTGCAATCCTTCCCGAGAAGGTCACCCATCGCTGTGACTCGCGGCTCATTTAACTTCTTGTGTTCTGTTCTTCTTATTTATACTTAACTAATTGATAATTACTAATTATTTGTGTTCAGGGCTTATCTAATTGTCTTAGGCGTGGTTCTAATCCCCTTAATTATCTGGACCAACACCGGTCACCGGAATAGTGAAATATACTAGGCTATACAAATAGGGGTGTTATAGTAGGTGTTGTTACACAATGTTCTTTGCCTGAGTCGTACAATTGGCTCTCTATAGTTTCCCTTTACACATGCCTTATAGCTTGCTTGCACACCTGGTGCAATTCTTCCAGCTTCCTATTTTTTATTTTTTGCCCTTCGCTTCCGAACTCATTCTTGGCTCTAGGATCACATCAAAAGACATGATATAATATAAAAATCAAGGAATTAGGTTAGATTAACATATTTTCCAAAGCACAACAAAATTTACTAAAAACTATGCAATTAACTAACTAAACATAAATGAAAATGCAACAATTACTACCTTTAAATGCTAATATAATGTGAATGCATCAAATACCAATTTAGATATTTGCTTATCCTCAAGCAAATTGGAATTCAAAAAGTCATAGGGCAATCTTGTCTCATAGAATCATAAGTAAAACTCATTTAGCTTCCTATTGGAAAACTCATTAAGCTTCCAATTGGGCTCTCAACCACCACATTCCAATTCTCGCTTCAAGGCACAAAGAAATTAGTGGTTACTTTGAGAAAATCTACATTTCTAATGAATTTTCAATCAATCAATCCCTCAAAGATAAAACGATTAATAAGTCACAAATAATTATCTTGCTTAGATAAATTCAAAGAGACCATCATCAACTAAAATGCCTCTACTATAGATGAATATATGAAGAATGAAGGAATGTGTTTCCAACCCCATAGGCATACCTCAATGCACTAATGTAGTATACACTATCAAAAGATCAAAAAGTCTTTTTATAGGGTTGTAATGGGGCTTAAGGGATAATAATGTGCCAATCAAAGAAAAGGATAAAAGGTATTCAAAGCATGAGAAGAATCTATCTATGAAAGATCAAGATACAGTAGATCTTTCTTTCTTTTCAATTTTGGAGAGAAGAAGTTTCACAATTTGGCTTTAGTGCTTAGCATGTTTTTTTATAGTTAAAACTTTTGTACCTAATTAGTTGAACTTGAAGTTTTTGGCTCACTTTGATGTCTACCCCCAAACTCATTTTTTTTTTAGTTAGGAGGACAATTTTTGATGATTTTTATTGTACACTAACACTTCTATTCTTACTTTTTAGCCATATATTTCTTTTATCTCTTTTATTTTTTAATTTTTTTATACACCTAGTTTTTTTTTTCACTTTGTAGTTAACTTTTCTCATAGGGTCAGGATTAATGTTTAGGCTAAGAGCTAAGTGAATAGTATGGGTAATCAAAGAAAAATTATGTAGGTAAAACTCAAGCTCAAAACTATTTACAAGGGATAATCTTTGTTTAAGGGTGGTTAAGACTATAGGAGGGCTATATCAAAGAATGCCTAAATTATTTCTTTATTAAGTATACACTAAGATTTCACCTTAATAGATTAAAAAGGTTTATTCTAGGGCTAGTGAGACATACATTAGTTATTTCAGGTTTCAAGAATTTTTCTAAATAGTTAAAATTGGTTTATGACAGATTAATAGCTATGAATTTACTTTGATTGGCTTAGCTTCACCAAAAAGTGATTTTTACAAGTAAACCACCTAAAAACCTTAAGCCTCTCTGATACATTCAATCCAACTGGCTTATGAGAGAAAAATTGCTTGCTTTTTAGAGTGTTAATTATGTTTCCATAGACAAAAGGTAAAAAAATTTATTATGCAAATGCAAAGTTAGGTATGAAATGGAGTGAATGCACTTAGAATAAAGTGAAACAAAATGAGGCAAAACAAAGTAAATAAGCAAAACAAAAACAAAGTAAAACTTTGCACAATAGCCCCAAACTCATTCTTGACATTATTCTCAATGTCAAATATAGCAATGTATGCTAGTAAAAGAGCAAAGCATATCCACAAAGTTATAGTAAGAGTCAATAATAACAAAATGAAAAACTAGGCTTTAAACATCAAAATAGGCCTTATGGTACCATGAAGCTTATGTACTATGTATCTATAAGCCATTACATCAAAATAAAAGTTATAAATATAAAGGCTTAGTCTAAAATTCTTCTGAAGGAGAGGATGGTCCATTATTGTTGTCTGTAAGGAGGGTGTCCAGTTTGTCATGTGCCTCCGTAGTTATCCTTTAGGTTTTGAAATCACCGGGCAAACACCGCCTCTATCCTCCAAGGTATGCCAAAATGGGGTCTATGATAGGTTGTGGTGTTAGCTTAGGAGGTGGAACACGAGTGGGAAGCTCGTAGAAGAGTGTTTGTGGCTTCCTACCGCCGCTTGGCTTAGTAAGTTGAGATTGCTTTCCTTACTGTTCTATCCTTGCCCTTAGTATAATGTTTCCTTCCTCATCTAGTAGGAAACACTAGTCACCGACCTTGCACATCCCCATCCATACAAGTGTAGTTGCAACGATCCTAGTTGTCCCTGTGATGGGATGTAGCCTAGCACGTGCAGGGACAAAGCCAAAGTGAAGGGCAATGACAGTGATTAGACCTCCACTAGCTATGTTTCTTGTCTGCTAGTGGGAGATGCACTGAAAATGCTAGCAAAGGAACAAGCATGTATTACACCTCCTATTGTTTAGCATTCACCACAAGAAAAATAACTCATTGGCATTCACAACCCCTAAACTTTCTCCTCTCCCAGTGATGGTGTGGGTGGAAAGACGATAAAGATATCTAAGGGTTGGGTTAGTTAGTCCAGAGAATCTTGATCTATCGGCTTGGTATTCTAGAGCATTTGGTGCAATGGTGCACTAGAAAGTGACTCCGTTATACATAGCCCTATCACTAGTATCTCTTGAAAACCCATACTATCGAACCCAAAAATTACATTAAATTTATCCATGTTCATGGCTCTATCAACTCCTATCAATCAAAACTCTATATGTCCTCTATCTTATCTACTACCCAACCACAATTATGGTTTTAAAACTACCTAAGAATTACAAGTTAAGGTCCCTATATGTTGGTATTTTAGGGTAGTAAACTTAGTCCAATCAATATTTTCAAGATAGGCATTCACTTGGTCCCTCAACTGTGTTTGTTCTAGAACATCATCAATAGGATACTTCGTTGAAATGACCTTTCTCTTTATGAGATTAATGTAAGAAGCCTTGTGGGTAGCATTATGAAAAAGCCATACATGTTCTAAAGAGGGTTGAAGCTTAGACCTATTATGGGTTGTAGTTGAGCAAGGCTTGCTTCTTATTGACTGTTATGCATTCGAGGTCTCCTTGGTGGAGAAAGAGTTGGTTCTTTCACACATGAAGAAGAAATAAGCCCTGCTGCACATTTCTTAGGTGGCATTGGTGAGAAAAATTAGATTCTGGGATTAGGGTTTAAAGAAGAAATTGATAAAGGGAGAGATAATGAAGGAGAGAGAGGAGTTGAGAATGGTTTGGGAGCTTTTTTTTATCGCTTAAGGGAGGTTAAGAGTCAGTTTTGAATGTGGGCTCGAATTGTGCAAACTGGGGATTTAAAAAAAAAATTGTGTGCTTTATAAAATTGCACAGGTCTGTACCCTTGCATGGGTTTGACTCGTTCAATTCTTTGTTCCTTTTTAAATTGCATAAAAAAAAAACTATTGTTTTGGTTACACAAGCCTTGCACAAGGCAAACCTGTGTAACTTTCCATTTCACTTTTCAAAGAGCTACAGGTAATGGGGTTGCACAGGTCATGCAATGGTGCACAAGGAAGACTCGTGCAATGTTCTAAAGTTGTTTTGTAAACTAGCTTGAATTTCCATTATTGCATAGCCTATTTTTGAGGCAGTTTTGTCAGCCTTTTGTGTTTTAGCTTGTATTTCATCACCTAAACTTGTAAAATTCCTTACTTTTGCAATTCAAATGCACAAGGCTACCCTCTTTTTGACTCTTATGCCCATGTAAATTTTATGCTTAGAGGAAAAAACGTTGCTATTGATATTCTTGTTGATTATGCACAATGAGTGGAATTGAAAATATCAAAGTAGCGCAAAAAATTATTAAGGTAAACGAAAAGTCCATTTTTGGAGTTGCCATCCTTAGTGGTGTATGCCTGATTTTCTAATCCCTTTTTTACCTTTTGCTACCTTTTAACTTGAAATATTTTGTAAATATCAAGATTGAGTTTTGGACGCGATGTAAAGAAAAATTGAAAAGAAAACTTTAATTTTTAATGAAAGGAAACTTGGGTTGCCTCTTAAGAAGTGCTTATTTAGTCTTTAGCTTGACTATGGTGCTTGCTTATTATGGAGTAGGTGGATCAGCAAAGGAGCATGTGGCTCATTTTTCAATAGGCTCTTCTATGAGGTATGGCCTCAAACATTATCCATTGACCTTCAACACTCCTAATGATTCACTCCATAGTTTTACTGCACCATAGGGAAAGACTCGCAGAACCTTGAAAGGTCTAGACCATCTAGATCTCAATTTTCTAGAGAATAATTTTAACATGGACTAAAACAACCAGGCTAGCTCTCCTTCTTTGAATTTTCTTCTCATTATGTGTTTGTCATACCAGTTTTTGGTCTTTTCTTTATAGATTCTTGCATTTTCATATGCATCTTGCCTTATTTCCTCTAGGTCATTCTGCTATAAAAGCCTCTTCTCTCTAATATTTTTAAGTTGAAATGCAATGTCTTTATTACCCAATAAGCCTTGTGTTCTAGAATAATAGGAAGGTGGCATGATTTACCATAAACCAAGCAAAATAGGGTGGCTCCAAAGGCTATGCGATATGCTTACAGTGCATCATCCAATTTTAAGGACCAATCTTTCCTTGAACATTTCACTATTTTCTCTAGAATCTTTTTTTAGTTACCTATTAGAGAATTCAATTTGCCTACTAGTTTGTGGGTGGTAAGGTGTTGCCACTTTGTATATCACTCCATATTTCTTTTGTAACGGCCCGGCCCACTAGCTAGTATTATACCCTTAGGCAAATCCCACATCGATAAAGCACGGGAGACATTCTGGACTTAAATTGGGTGGTTTTGGAACACTGGTTAGCGTGCTTTTGGGTGTAAAAGCCCAAGGGACAAATCCGTGAGGCCTAGTATGGCTAGGCCAAAGCAGCATAATACTAGCCTGAGCTGGGCCACATAATTAGTATCGAGCACTCCTCATGGCCTCTTGAGCGATGGTAGCGCAAACCTCAGTGAGGACGCTGAGTCCCAAAAGGGGGGGAGAAAGGTCCCTTAGGCAAATCCAACATCGGTAAAGCACGGGAGAGATCTTGGACTTAAATTGGGTGGTCTTGGAACACTAGTTAGCACGCTTTTGGGTGTAGAAGCCCAAGGGACAAATTCATGAGGCCTAGTATGGGCAAGGCTAAAGCGGACAATACCAGCTAGTGGGCCGAGCCGTTACATCTTTAATAGTGCTTCAAATTAATGATTGCAAAAGTGACATCCTCCACCGCTAATTATGGCTCTTGGAGTCCTACACCTTATGAAGATAAACTTTTTGAGGAACTTGATCACAACTCTTGCATCATTGGTTGGTGATGCTATTGCTTCCACCTAGTTAGATACATAGTCAGCACCAACTAAGATGTATTTATTCCCGTATGATGATGGGAATGGGCCCATAAAGTCTATTCCCCATACATCGAAGAGTTTAACTTAATATTCTATGCAAGGACATCTCATTCCTTCTTAAAATATTCTTAATCTTTTGGCATTGACCACATGTGAGTACAAAATTTCTTGCATCTTGGAACAATGTTGGCCAATAAAAGCCTAATTGCATTATTTTTGCAACTGTCTTTGAAGTGCTGAAATGGCCTTTATAAGGTGAAGAATAGCAATGTTGGAGTATACTTTCAACTTCCTCCCTTGGAATGCACCTTCTGATAAGTCAATCATTACACCTCTTGTATAGAAGTGGTTCCTTCCATGTATAATTCTTTACATTAAACAAAAATTTTTTCTTCTATTGATAGGTTAGATCTGGTGAAAAAACCCCACATGCAAGGTAGTTAATGACATCTACATACCATAGAGGTTGAGTTATTGATAGTAGGTGCTCATCTAGAAAAGAGTCATCTATTAGTGTCTCATCATGTGGATCTCCCCTTTTTCCTCTTGCTTAAGTCTCAAAAGATGGTCAGCTACCACATTTTTGGTTTCCTTTTGTCCTTTATTTCCAGGTCAAATTCCTATAGGAGAAGTATCTAGCAAATTAACCTTGGTTTTGCTTGTTTCTTATTCAAAAGGTACCGATGGGCTACATGGTCAGTGAAGACTATGACTTTTGATCCCACTAAGTAGGATCTATAAACTTATCATTTGCAAAGATAATAGCCAAAAACTCCTTTTTTGTGGTGGCATAATTAACCTATGCATCATCAATTGTCTTACTGGCATAGTAAATTTAATGGACTTTTTTATCTTTTTTTTTTTTTTGGTCAAACTACAGCTCCTACTGTATAGTCACTTACTTTGCACATTATTTCGAATGGGAGATTTCAATCTAGAGGCTGCATGATTGGTGTTAAGATCAACGCTTCCTTAATCCTGCAAAAGGAAGTAAGGCAATCCTCATCAAAATTAAAGGGTACATCTTGATTTAACAAATTTTTTAAAGGCTTAGCTATTTTTTAGAAGTCCTTGATAAACTAGCGATAAAAGCCTGCATATCTTAAAAAGCTTCACACTTCTTTAACTGATGTGAGTGGTGGCATTTTCTTGATAACTTCTATTTTTGCCTATCCGCCTTGGTGCCTCTTTCTGATACTAGGTGACCAAGTATTATACCCTCGTGAATTATGAAATGGCATTTTTCCTAGTTAAGTACTGAGTTTGACTTCTCACATCTTTGCCCCACTTTAAAAAGATTAGTTAAACAATCATCAAAAGTAATGCCATAAAAAAAGAAATCATCCATGAATACTACCATAATATTTTCAATAAAATCAAAGAATATAGCCTTCATGCATCTTTGCATAGACCAAAAGGCATTCTCATATAAGTAAAAGTGTTATAAGGGTAATTAAAAGTTGTCTTATCTTGATTTTTAGGGTGTATTAGGATTTGAAAAATCCTGATTACCCATCTAGGTAATAGAAATATGAATGCTTAGCTAGACTTTCAAGAATTTGATCAATGAAGGGAAAAGGGAAGTGATCTTTTCGGGTGGCACTATTTAGTTTTTTTTATAGTTAATGCACATATGCCATCTAATGACTATCCTAGTAAGAATTAACTCGTTATTTTCATTCTTTATTATAGTTAACCCAACCTTTTTAGGTACCACATGTACTAGACTTGCCCATTTACAATCAGAAATAGGATATATTACTCCTCATCAAATGGTTTCAGAATTTCTTTCTTTACTACTTCATTCATGCTATTGTTGAGTCTCCTTCGGTGCTCAATTATGGGTTTACTATTCTTTTCCATGACTATTCTATGTATACAAATGGAGGGGCTAATCCCTGTTAGGTCATCAATGTTGTACCCTATGATCTTTCTATGGATCTTAAGTTCCCTTAATAATTTCTCTTCTTCTAGTTCAGTTAAGCTAAGCATTAATGATTACAGGAAAAGTAGAGTTTGGACCAAGAAATGCATACCTGAGAGTGGAAGGAAGAGGTTTCAATTCTGCCTGAGGTACTTGTTCTTTGCTAGTTAGGGCTAATGTAGTTGAAATTTGCTTTAGCTCCTGGATTTGTAATGCTTGGGCTGATGGTAGTGGCGGACTGGCCCTCCAGTATTTGTGCACAAGTTGTAAATTCTTCATTCTCATCTTTAATGGTGTTGCTATGCATAATACAGCCTTTTAAAGGATTTTCTGAATATTTCTTTTTGAATTCTTCCTCTACCAATTCATTAATAACATCCACCCTTAAACATCTATCCATGTCTCGTTTCATCTTTATAGCTTAGAAAAAGTTAAGCCCCATTGCACCTTCTCCCACTTTGAGAGTTAATCACCCATTTTTGACATCTATAATGGCTCTGGCAGTTTCTAAGAAAGGTTTTCCCAAGATTATGAGAATCGAAACATCTTCTTCCATCTCCAGGATAACAAAATCGATAGGTATGAAAATTTTACCTACCTTGATTGGAATGGTCTCTAGTATTCCAATGAGATATTTAATAATTCTATCTGCTAGTTGCAAGGAGATAGTAGTTAGCTTTAATTCTCCAACATTAAGCTTCTGATAGATGGAGAGTGGTATAAGACTGACACTTGCTTCCAAATCACAAAGGGCTTTGTCAATGGACATGTTGCCTTTCAGACAATGAACAGAAAAGTTTCCAAAATCATTCAATTTTAGGGGTAGTTTGTTCTGTCGTAGTGCACTACACTCTTCAGTGAGAGCTACGATTTCATAGTCATCAAGCTTCCTTTTATTAGATAAAATCTCCTTTAAAAATTTAGCATAGGATTGCATTTGAGATAGAGCTTCAATGAAAAGAATGTTGATATAGAGTTTTTACAAAACTTTAAGAAACTTCCCAAACTGCTCATCCACTTTATCTTTTTGGAATCTCTAAGGAAAAAGTAATTGTGGTTGATAAGGCTTGGACAATTCTTTCTTTTCCTCTTTCTTCTTAATACCCTTATCAGCAGGTGTTTCTTCTCCCTTTGTTTGAGTGTTGTTTTCACCAGAAGTTTCAAATGTTTGTTCTTGCTTGTCTTTTACTTTTTGGTTTTCTATCATTTTTTTCCTCTTCAAAATGATTGCCTTGCACTACTCCTTTGGGTTTATCTCAAGTTGATTAGGTAGTTTACCAATGGCCTTGCTAGAAGAACTAGCTTGCTAAGCAATTTGATTCTCAAGTATTTTGTTATGAGTAGCTAATTGCTCCACTCTAGAAGTAAGTTGTTTAATCATCTCACTTTGTTATTGTTGAGCCGTTAAAAAACTTTCTATAGCCAGGTGGTGCCAATCTATAGCCATGTTGTCTACTAATTTGTTGGTTCTGTTGATTCTGCTAATTAAACTATTAGAAATTTGGGTTGTTTCTCTATCTAGAATTATAAGTATTTGAATAGGGATTTCCCATTACTCTCTGGCTGAAGTTCCCATTGTTGTTCACATAGTTCACCTGTTCTAAAAGGGGTTCACTATAGTTATTGGATTATGAACCTTGGTGTCCTCTTCCACAATTATCATAAAAAAAATCATTTGCTCCAATTGCATTGGCATGCATTTTGTTTAACCTCTTTGTTAATCGCTTCTAACAAAGCATTAATCATGCTTAGTGTATCCAATTCTAATACTCTAGCTATACTTGTTGTGTTAGCTCTTTCATTTGACTATTCAAAGTTATGATAGGCAACTCTATCTAAGAGATCGAAAGCTTCGATAGTGGTTTTCTCCATCAGATCTCCTCCAATTGCTGAATCAATAGTGCTCCTTATTGGTCGTAGAAGTCCATCGTAGAAGTTTTGTATAAGGAGACAATGTTGAATGCCATGGTATGGGCACTCCTCCGATAATCTTTGTACCTTTCCCATGTATCATAAAGAGATTCAATATCCTTCTATCTGAAAGTGTTGAGTTCAATTTAAAATTTAGCCGTGTTTCTAAATGGAAAGTATCTTGCTAAGAAGTGATAGATCAGCCCATACGATGAATGAGCCAGTGGGTTGAGATAATAACCACTTCCTTGCTTTGTATCTGAGAGAGAATGTGAATTTACTAAGTCAAATAGCATCTTCAAAAATGTCATTTATCTTGAATGTATCATAAAAACCAAGAAAGCATTGGAGGTGATAGTGTGGATCCTCCAAAGGTGATCCTCCAAATTGGGATTACTGAATCATTTGAAGCCATACCAGTTTTAACTCAAAGTTATTAGCATCAATCACCGGTCGAGTTACACTAGATTGGAATCCTCAAATAATAGGAGCTCTGTAATCCCTTAAAGGTCTGTTTACAGGGTTATCAGCCATCTTTGGAGCTTCAGCTTCTTATTGCTTCTTTCCCTTTTTGATGGCTCTTAGCGTTCTGTTTATCTCAAGATCCAATTTGAGTAATTCTTCTTTCGGTTTAATTATAGTCACAAACTAAATAAAAGATCCTAAAAACTATAGAAGCAAAAGAACAAAATAAGGTGTACAAGTAAAAACTAAGTAAAATAAAATGTCTAAATTAATTAAATTGCCTATTAGCTAATATCAAAGCACCGATCTCTAGCAATGGTGCCAAAAACTTATTATGCAAAATCCTGCAAGTGCACGGATCATGACAAGTAATAGAGGAATGAGTGAGTATCATTCCCATGAGGATCGTGTTTAAGTATCAAACTACACAGCAATTGTAATTATCTAGACTATCAAAATCGAGAAGAATTTGTAAATTAAACCAATTATTACTAGATAGTAAATGTGTGTTGATTAAATAAACTGAAATATCAATGTACAAAGGCATTCCAAAGTTAAAGGTTCACACTTCAATCAATCACAAACTCAATCTAGCCTATTCAACAAATCGGGAAATATTACTTCGAAGAAAATTAATCCTAAATTATCTCAAGTCTTCTCTCAAGGCACTCAAATTTTATCTTAATTAACTCAAAGCCTACTTTCATAGCGATTAAATTAATTAAGATCTATTAAGTTCTTTGACTAATTGTCAGTTTCACATAGGATTCTAGGCTCTCTCTAGATCAAAAACCCTAAGTTCAAAATCATATTCTTCCAATATTAATATTTACCTTTCATTCCTTCAATTAGTATCTAAAATCAATACTAAGTGGAGCTCAACATAAAGCATCCATTAAGAACACAAGAGATTAAATCAAAGAATAAATCCTAGATTATTAAAATAGAATTAAATTGAATTCATAATTGAGTTGAAAGTGCTACATCTCTAACTCTAGAATAAAGAAAACTATTCACTCATTGTGAGTTCTACAACTACACTTGAATAAAGAAAACAAAGAGAAAACATCAAAAGAAACACAATAAAAGAACCCAAAATGAGAAATTATAGCTTCGGACTTTTGGAACTTTGGTTGGAAATCTCCTCTAGCAATCTTGTTAAATGATCTCTTCCTAGGTTTTCACATTGCTTGAATGTGTAAAAGTAGATCCCCCTTTATTCCTGACTTATTATATTTATATCTAGTGTAAAAGCCTTAATTTAGAGTCCTAATGGCTTTGGAAGTCCTTTCGAAAGGAAAAAAATGGAGTTGGGATTCTTTGCTGGAGTCTATGCACGGCCCATGTAGTATTGCATATGGAAGGGCCATGCAATGCTCTGTACTAGTTTTGGCCTCCTGACCTCTTCCAAACTCAATCTTGGCTCTAAGATCACATCAAAAAACCTGATCCAATATAAAAATCAAGAAATTATATTAGATTAATATATTTTCTAAAATATAACAAAATTTACTTAAAACTATGCAATTAACTAACTAAACACAAATAAAAATGCAACAATTACTGTCCTTAAATGCCTATATAATGCAAATGCATCACCTTTAGTTATGGATGGGCTTGTTTAGGCTGTGGGTGACGGTAAATCAATAAAATTCTAGAAAAAGATGTAGATTCCAGATCAGGGAGGCCTCATTCATATGGTTTCTATTGATATTCCTGAGTGGATGTTAGATGATGCAGTGGCAGATTATATGGATGGTTTGGGTTGGAGTTTTCCTCAAAATGTGGTGTTGAATATTGCAGGTGTCACTCCTCCCTCTTCTAGTCTAGGTTCGGATACTTTTTTTTTTTTTTTTTTTTTTTGCGAGAATCAAAATTGGGAACTTTTAATTTAAAGTTTGCTTGTAATAGCATTTCATGTCTCTCCCTGGTGCAATTTTCTTTGATTTGGAATTTTTTATGGACATGGAATGGGCCTTAAAGGATCAGAACCTTCCTTTGGATTGCCGCTTAAGGGCGTCTCTAAATGAATGTAGAAAGATGTCAGCGTCGTCTCTCTTCTTCCAATTCTTGTGCTCTATGTGTTGTTGAGGCGGAAGATGAGTTGCATGTTCTTCGAGACTGCCCCTCAAGAATATATATGGTCTCTCTTAGTTCCTTAAAGTAGTGTGCTTGAATTCTTTGATAAGCAACTTAGCGTCAAGGAGCGGTTGGAGTTGAATTTGCGCAAGAATGATATGGCGCACTTTGGAATTGCTTGGAATGTTTTGTTTAGAGTGACTTGCTGGAGTTTTTGGTAGAAGCCAAATGAAAGGATCTTTGTTGATTACAGTGATGGGTATCAACTTATCATAGATGGCTGCCAATGGCAACATGTAATGCTAGATAAAGGTTAGAGGTGAGAGAGAAATGGGCAATAGGTTGGAGCTATAATCTGTTTGTAATGAGAGAGAAACTAGGTGAAGGAAGCAGCGATAAAAACAATGTATCAAGATATGCATCAATAAAAAGATGCAGCATTATGTATATAAAAAGAGGTTTGGTTTTATTTTTCCAATTTTTTGACTTTAATAATTGATATTCAATCTAAAAACAAATAGAAATTGAACCTTTAGACCGAAAAATGATTCGGTTTGATTTTTTAGTTAAAATTGCAATATGATCAACCCGATTTTGCATGTGCCCCAATGGTCCCTTTTCCTAAGCTTGCACATTTTTATCCTCTTAAGCTTAATTTGAGGCTAGACAACTCCCCAACGAAAATAAAATGATTTAGCTAGCTTATAAACTCTTTCCTTTTTAACATTTTGTTTATCTTGCGTTTCCTTGTTGTGCAGGGCATGAAGGTTTAATGTAGGAAGCTACCATAAAATAAGAACAAGATGATCATGAATTTGTCTAGGTTCAAAATCATATATATGAGATCAATAATTTTTGAAGTATATGATTAATGATGCTCTTACCACATATATTATAGACTATTATACAGCTATTAATAAAAGGTGTAGGCAGTGTGTTATTATTTTTACATGGCTTGATACTCAACTCCATACCTATATTTTGGCTTCGTTTGTTTTACGAAAAATATTTTTCTAAAAAATATTTTTTATATTTTTTAGCGTTTGAGACGCTTAAAAAAATTGACCAATAAAAAATATTTTTCTGATTAAAGAAAAACTAAATCATTTTAAGGAAAATGACTTCTTTTTTCTCTGTTTTTTTAACTTTGATAATTTTATTAATATGTGAATACACTTACATATATATGAAATAAATACATATTATTAATTTAATATTACAACCAAATAACGAAAAATATTTTCATAAAAAATATTTTTAAAAAAAATATTTTTTATGTACAAGTTATTTTCCATGAAACAAGCAAAACCTTAATTTAGCATATTTTTTTAACTTTTTGTTCAAATTAGCTCCGAAATTTCGGTTCATGTCCAATTTAACCTAAAAATTAAAAAAAATAAAAAAATTGAACTACTTTATTTATGAGTTAAATCACGAAATCAACAAAATTTAGTCCAGAAATGAAGAAATTTAGTTCACAAACTTTAATTTTTGAGCTAAATTGAACTTAAATTAAAACTTTAGAGTTAATATAGATAAAAAGTTGAAAATAAGCTAATCGCAATAAACACAATGATGAAATTGAACATTTAGCCTTTTTTATATGCCAAACAAAAATGGTAGAGATTAAATTGATTATCACTAGAACAACTTGAAAGATCAATGAATCATAAAGATTTCATATTTGTTTGTCATCGGTGAAAATAAGCACCAAAATGCTCAAATTCATGTGGTAACAAGCATTATTTTCATTGCAACAATGATTAGATGCTCAACTTACAATTTGAAGTGAAAGAAAGGGATTGTTTTAATGCTATAAACACGAATCAATATACACAAAGAATAAGAAAGTGAAGTACAAGAGAGATTATTACTGTGCCATTACAAGTCGTGTCCACCAGAGATACCAATCCATAGTAGAAGCCTTCGCGGCCGGTCAAGAAATCTAGCTTGCCATGCAGGTTCATCATTTTCATATATGAAGCCACTCTTTGTGTATAACTTCTTTGCTGGCTCATTCTCAACGGCAACATGGACATATAAGTCACTTATGCCTGAAAATAATTCAACAAATTTTGGTCTAAAAGGTATAAAACCAAAAAGACAGCAAACTCAGATGTGCTCATACTAAGCAGCAGAAAGACTTTAAAAGGCATAACCAATAGATTATACAGTTCAAAATTTAAGATAAAAGGTCGGCATGTGTTGCAGCTGAACCCATTACACCCATTACGATTATATTTGCAGCAATTTACTGAGTTCTTACTATTTTCACAATTATTACTTCAATTTCCAAAAATCAAAAGATAATGTTTTTTTGTGGAATCTCATGTATATCGATGAACAGAAGGTAGTATAGATTAATGAAGGCTGTGACTAACTACGAAAGTGATGTTACTCACCCCATTCTTGAGCTACTATTTTTGACTCTGCGACAAGTTCATAACCCAAGCCGCGCCTTTGCAGTTCCTTGGCAACACATACATTGCTCAGGTATGCCCTCATAAAATCAGCTCCAATACCCTGTTGAAGAAAACTTCTACGGTAGCTCAAATTTATTACCATGAAATTGATAAATCATATCAAATTCCTAATCATATAAAATAAATAACTCTCAGACCAGGAGTTGTTTTGTCCGACACTAGCCAACGGAAGTAGTCAAGCATCAGGTCTATATCAATGATGTAAACATACTCATTGTTCACAAATATATACATGTGTAATGCTCAACACATACCATGCACGGGACAAATTCTCCATGAAGATCCAAGCAAGGTAGAAATTCTTCAAGATAAAGTAATAAATATAACATATAAAGCAACTACTAGTACATAGTTACATACTCTTCAAAAATACTGCTTGTAGATATGTATGTTGCAAGTTATTAATAGAAATTATACTTGCCATTGATATATAAAACTAAAATAAAAGAAATAAAAAAAATACATCTAACTACTATAAATCAATTAAGGTACTGCAATCAAAGACGGTGATTTTTAGAAGAATTATATGATTATTTTTGAAAACTTTAAACAACGACAACTAAGCCTTAATGTTCATATAAATAATTTTAATTTCTCACACACATGGAAAAGTAACTTCCCATCTTTGAGCTGGAAAATATATGTGGGATCTAAAAGTTTAGAAATTAAACTCTCCTATGAACGTAATTCTCATACAAACCAAATACAAAAATTTGACCTTTTTGGTCACTTTGCAGATTCCAACAACCAAAACCCCCTAAAAGAGTGGGCTTTAAAGTTTTGTCCCAACTCCCACATACATTGTCTTAAAGTCCTACAATATATTAAATAGGAAAGAATTTCCGCAATTTGCCTTGACTTTTGAGTCCCAAAAAACTATAAACTCCTACCAAATCTCAAAACAGAAAAGACATTAGCCTAATAATTATTATTATTTTATATGAATTTAGGTTTTTTTAGAAAAATAAACTTAAGAATTAGTATGCAATTAGGTTATATACATATATTGAAAAATTTTAGGATTTAAACTGAACATAAGAGATAAAATTGAACCATGAATTAAATACCTTAAACAAATATAACAAAAAAGTATCTAAAAAAAATTAACACATGAACATTAAACTTCACCCACCAAAAATCTAGCATTCCTATTAAAATAGTTTAAACTGCAATTTGAATATTAATCAACTAAATTCTAGCAAATTCTTCATTAATAAGTTTAGCTTTTAATTTTCATAAGAACTCTAGTAGAATAGGAATATATTATTAATTTAAAATTTCATATTTATTAAAATATAAATGGTCAAAGAACATTTCAATGAATAAAATGAAATCTTATTATAATTAGAAATTTATGTAGTATAGATTTCATGTATTTAATAGGTTTAGGATCCTTGGCCAACCAAATAGGAAATAATAAGAATTAATTTTATGTCATTTACTTGCTTGGTGTAATCTTTGAATATATAATTTTATCTATATACTATAATGAAATATTAGTATTAGAATTTATATTTTATAAAAATAAACAAGAACAAAATAAAAAAAAAATAAAGTGATTTAATGTGAAAGTAGAATTCTACTAATTCTGAAGTCTTTTTTAACCTTAAGTTACTTTTATTTTTTTTTACTTCGTTCTTATGTAAAGGGATTTAACTTAATTATTGATTAATGAATTAGTAAACTTAGTAAGTTTTATATGATTTGTTAAAAGAAAAGAGCATTAGGGTAAATAAGATCCCATTATTCCAACACCAAAACGGATTCCATTGCACCAAAACTACTATAGCAAAGATGAAATAAATAGGATTAAAGAGGAATTTGAATATATTTAGGAAATTAAGTCATAAAATAGTAGAATTAAAAATATAACACTTATGGAAACTCTAAAATAAAATTAGGAATTCAATATTCATAAAAAATAATAAAAAAAACTAATAGAAAGTGGTAAATAGTAGTGCAATTTTAATATTGTAAATTGAAATAATACAGATACATAAAGGGAGTAAACTAATTAGATATACATATAGTAGCATACACAAGTCTTTTAGTAATTTTTTATGTATATTATTGATTTGGTTTCAGCAGAGAACAAATTACATTGAAAATGAATGCCAGTTGCCATAAGAAACCATAATGCAAAACATTGTTGATGATTCAAATAAAAAACATGGGAAGGATAATTATGGTATAGTAAATTGAATCCATGTTTATGCTCATGCTTCTCAACTTACCCAATGCAAGATTATAACAACTAATATTTTGATTACAGTGAAGAAAAAATGACTTCCAATTAAGAGCAGCTTAAAGAGCTTCCTCACCACTGAAATGATATATAGATTTATACAAAACTAATAATGTACCTCAGGTTTTTTGCCTGTTATTTCATCTGGTAGTCTTAGACACTGATTAAGATCGAGTGTTCCAACTACTACTCGTTCTTCTCCATTATTAGTATACTACAAACAAAAGAAAATAAAATTAACTATGTCAGTTATGTAATTAACAAAACATTAAATCATATATTAAAGACCAGCCTCCAAACTACAAGTCTAACATGTGGCCAGGTCATAGCAGAGACCAAGAACTGTAGAATTGGTAGTTGCTCTGTGAAACGTTCAAACCATACATACAACACTATCCGCCTTCAAAATAAAAAATAAAAAATAAAAAAAGTCTAACTACTGGTTGTTTACCATAGATAGGCCTCTCTTATTGAAAAAAAAAAAATATATATATATATATATATATATATATATATATATATATAGGTTGGCGTGGCAAATATGAAAAACAACTAAATGCAACCATTAAAGTTCATCTCAAAAATAGAAAATGCCAATTCAAAGAAAGATCTAGGCAAGTCTCAACTTTAAATTATCAACTAATGTAGGCTTACGCTAATATAATGACAATAATGTAATGATTAATACATGTCCAAATGTATTGTATTTGTAACTAACTTAAACTACAAACAGTGAACGTTTCCAAGGAACAAAGGATATGGAAAACGTCAAAAGGCCTACAAATTGAAGTCTTTGGACTATATGCAACCTTAGACCTTGCTTCTTGCACTGTTGCACATATACACTTTGTTTATAAAAATAAGAGGTGAAGTAGAGGAAAGATTCTCTCCTCTTGTTTGGGAACACAATTGAAGAGTAAAATTAATATATTCATTTTCCTACATTACCTTCATTTTAGTTTGGGATATTTTAGACTTTTAAGTTTTAATAGCAAGTCTCGTTAAATGAATTGAATTCTTGCAAAATCCTATCACATTTTGCATGATTTCATTTCTTTTAGAATAAGTTATTCTTAAACTTGAAAGAAATGAATTAAAGAATTTATATACTTTCCAAACATGAAAATTAATAGAATAGAAATCAATTAAATCGAATTCTTGCAACTTTTAGTGAAAGGGTTTGGTGGGCCCAACAGACAATCCCCAATTTTACCTTCCATCCATTTTCACCACTTCTCAAACAAGAGAAAGCCTCCCTATTTTGCCACCCTGCACTTTCACCCTTTCCGAACAAAGTATTAGTTCACTCAAATGCAGCTTAGCATCTTTAAAGTGACACTAATCACTGCATACAATGTATGTGTCTTTAAAGTGACACTAAGAGCTTGGATCCAGCTCAGATTTTCCATGTGAATGAAAGATAATCTAAGATATGTGGTTCAATGAACAGATAAAGAGCAGATGAGAAAAGAAAGCAATAAGCAATCAACATATTAACCTGAAAGACATTTCTTGACACTCTGAATTTGTTTGACAGGTCAACATAGATCCCAAAACCCAAATACTGAATATGACATACATTTATATCCAATTGAAATACAGCAAAAATATAAACCAAAAAAAAAGGAAAAAAAAAAACCAACCTTACATTCAGCACATAAATCTTCAGATAAGCTTGATAATTGCGATAATGGAAGAGTAGCATTTATGCAAGAAACTCTTCTAAAGCCGGTCCTCTTACCAGCAATACGCTCTTTTACTGCTTCAAACTCACGCTCCGCCAAGTACCTTTTATGATCCTAATAAAACTTGAAAAACACAGAATAGCATCAGTTTCGTATTGCAGAAGGAGTTGATTCTGTAATCTTAACAGTTACAGTCTATATTGATAATCAATGGCATAAATAGAATCTCAAACAATCAACAAAAATCTTTCCTAAATAACAAGAAAACATAAGCAATTAAATTCAATTCAAGCTCTTCAAATCAATCCAATGTAGAAGAAATATAGAAAAGAAAACATCATGAAATATACGAGGAAGCAATTAAGCACGACAAAAGCTAATATTTGTATTGTTTTCAATCAATAAACATGGAGATTCCAGCCCCAGCTGACTTTTCATAGGTTCTATTTTAGAATTTTTCCCATTAGCTGTTGGAGATATTATTAATAGTAAGACCATATTAACTTTACTGGTATTCATCAATTACAAGTTACCGTTTAATGCTCATTGGTTATTTTTATATTTATATTTATACGCAAGAAAAAATGATGACCCTTTATAGAAAAGAAAACAAATTTTGATTTTATTAATATTTTTTTAATTAATAAAACATGTTAATCATTTAACATAGAAAAAATGAAACCGAAAATAATTCACCGAATGATCAAATATCTAAGCTATCAACTATCACTTAGAGCTAAATTCAACATTTCTTTTTCTGGGGTATTATTTCCCACCACATTTAGCACTAAAAACACAAAAATTAAATAAATAAACTAAAAAAGAGAGAAAATTTTAAAAAGTTTTCAGCAGCTAAACTGAGAAATCAAACTAATTATAAAAAAATAAAAAAAAGGAGAAAAATCGTAGTGAAAGGTTGACTAACTTGGAGGCCGTAAGAGGAAGGCGTGAACTCATAGAAGGAGCGGACACGGAGACACGAGGCGGCCCAGAGCTCGTCCTCCGCCTCTGTTTCTGCTATTATGAGTGACGATTTGTCAACCTCGTGGGGCGTGCACACCTGAGAGGCTGCGATGGGTCGGATGTGAAACCGATGAGATGTCGATTGTTGAAGGAACGCAGTAGAATTGAGGGAATTACAGAAATTTTGACATGTAATGGACAAGGAGATGGTAAGAGGACTTGGATAAGAGGAAAGGATTGCCATTCTTTCTTTCTTTTCTGCCTTCTGTTTTGGTCTTTGTATTTTCGAATTGGGTTATCCGTTGCTTCGCGTTTCTTGTTACGTTTGTGTCAAGGAAAATTATTCCTCAGACTGATTCATGGTCAACGTAAAATATAATATGCGAAAATTATAATTTAGTGCTTAAAATTTAATTAAATTTATAATTAAACTTTTATAATTTTAAAATCTGAGAATTTAATACTTAAAATTTTAATAATACAACAAATTACTCTTGCTATTAAAATTAAAAGTTAATTCACCGTTAGTAAAATGATTATAAGTTGATCAACATAATTATTAATTTTTAATATAAAAAATGTACTTATCATTACAAGAAATTACTTTATTCCATCTTTCACTATTAATAATAATAAATTATTTATTATAAATTCAAAATATACTACTCAACATTCCAATTACATCAAAAACTAATTATACCCAAAAGAGCTCCATCTAAAAACTACTTATATTAAATGCATTAAT
>NC_079505.1:52113689-52171607 GCF_030052815.1 Hevea brasiliensis
CAGTGCAGGCCACCAAGAATTGAATCGAGGCATTCTAGGTGCATTTCATTCATTCATTTTACAAGAGTTGCTGAAGGAGTACATAATCAACACTTGATATTGAATTCCTCCCCTTTGGTCCCACCAATGCTCTTGACCTCCTTGAACTTCTTGCAATCCAATATTACATAGTAATCCTTGGCATACCAAGGCGAATTTACAAGAACTTAAATAAATGAAATTACAACCCAAAAATATTACAAACTTAATAATACATACCCAAAATAAATTAAAATAAATTAATTAATTTACAATCCCAAAAAAACATAAAAGAAATAAATCCAATCACATTGGTCTTTTATAGTCCATGATCATCCATCATGCATATCACTATTTAACAATTAAATAAAACATACATACTTAAATTAAATTGAATATCTCATATTCAACTTAAAAATCCAGATTTGAATATGATTCAAATAAATTTAAAAATTCAGATTTGAATCTCATTCAAACAAATTTAAAAATTCAGATTTGAATCACATTCAAACAACTTCAAAAATTCAGATTTGAATCACATTCAAACAGTTTTTAAAAAATCAGATTTGAATCACATTCAAATATTTTTTAAAAATCAGATCTAATTTTATTGAATCAATTTTAAAAAATCAGATTTAAATATGATTCAAACAACTTTAAAAATTCAGATTTGAATCACATTCAAACAACTTTTAAAATTCAGATTTGAATCACATTCAAACAATTTTTAAAATTCTGATTTAAATCATAATTTAACTGTGTGATTAAAACAACTAATTAAACACTTTAATTAGTCAAAGAATAGGCCTTAGATCATACAACAATTGCAGAATTAAAAGCCAAACCTTGAACCACCCAAGGAACCATTGTTGCCGCCACCAATGGTGGCTTCACCATGTGTGCCACACCTCATGATCCAACCAGCAATGAATCTCTTGATCTCATGATCAAACACACAATTAAATTATATAATCAACAATCTAAATGGCAAATATAGTGGCTCGATACCAATTGAAGGCAGGCGTGAAAAACACAAGATTATACCATTGAATTCAAAAATTTTTTACCTAGGGTCACATGCATCATGCAAGATTTATTTTTATCTATTTGATTTCAATGATAAACAACATATTAAAACTCTTTTAATATGTTTTTGGATCTGTATTTGCCATTTAAGATTTTAAAATTAATCAGATTAATTTTAGAACCCTAGATTAAATCAAGAACGATTACACTAACCTCTTGATGTCTTTGCGGCGTGTCTGCCTTTGAGATTCGTCTTGAGGACACGGATGTTGTCCCTCTAGCTTGTCCACACCAAGAACACCTATGGCAGCCCTTGAACAGCTTCTAAAGCCTTTTCTATTAATTAGAAATTCAAGTTCTGCCTTTTAAGAGATTAGAGATGTAAACAGGACACTAGAAACAATTTCTAGTGTTCTTAATTCAAGGGATTGATGGCTAATCTCTTTGAATTGATGAGAGATGAAGAGAAATAGCTGGAGAGGCTCAAAGTGGCGTGACAATTGAGAGGAGAGGCTGCTGGTTATGTTTTCTTATCATAACCACACTTAAATAGCTAGGTTAACACATTAAACCCTAGCCACATGTCACCTTTTGATTAGCTCTAGGTTTAAGTGACCCAATCACTTAAGTGACCCAATCACATTGTGCCAAGTGTCAAACCTATATTTAATCTTGATTTTAATCATCTTACATGATTAAAAAAAACATTTGGCAAGCTTATGTGTTATGCCATGTGTCACCATCTCATGGTGCCACGTGTCACACTGTGAAATGACCAAAATGCCCCTGTGTCTTAATTTTGAGTTCTCAACCCAAAATAATTATTTTCTTCTTCTAATTAATTTATATCAAATATAAATTAATTAATTAATCTCTATTAATTAATTTCTCATCAATTAAATTCATATTTAAACACTTTAAATATAAATTTAATTTATACTACACATCCAATAATCTAGATTTGGTTTCAAGTCATGCTAGGGACTTTGTAATTTAATTGCAAAATAAATCTATTTAATTAATCAATTAAACTCTTTAATTAATTAATTAAATCATATTTAAATAGGTGATAACTTGTGTATGTGTGTGACTTACTAGGCTCATCACTAATTGGCAATGAGACATGATATCAACTCTTAATATCATCAGAACTCTTTCTTACCATAAATGATTTCTCTAAATCATTTTATGAACCTCATAGACCATGGTTAACACCTAGCATAGCATGCCATGGCCACCCAATTAGTAATAAGATTTACCTTTAAATGAACCTATAATCATATGTTACCATGCACTAAAATCTCTCTGTTACAAAATCCCAACTCAAGCTGGAGTCATGGTTTATGTCAAACTCCATTTGCTATGAATATTATGTTCTCTTTTAATTCCAGTTCTTGATTAAAAGATTTTCTCATCGAAACTCTTTTACGAATAAATCTATCTGTCTGGCCAGAACTTGAAACATCAAGAACAATTAAATGAACATAGGATTTTATCTCTATTTACTTAGAGGAACAGATTCCTTCTTGATCAACACCTACCTCCATATATAACTAGCAGGAGCCAACACATGCCCATATACCCATACATAGTACAAATATGAAAGCGATATCAAACTCAAACTACCTATATACAAGATAAGCTGTGCTATCTTAGGTCTAAAGATTATATGCCGATATGATTTATGACAAAACATTGACAAGAGTAAACTCCATGTGCTTGTCATAAGTGTCACTGGTTCGGCCTACTTATCATTTATAAGTGCCTATCAAGTTTGTTATATGGCATGAGACTCACCATTCCATCTTATTTATATCTCATATAAATAACTTGGGAACAAACATGAATACAATCTTTCTGGATAAGTCATGTCCTTATTATGAAGTATCCTCGATTGTGAACCTATTTATGATACTTTGTGCTAGAAATATTGTCACTCATATTCTTAACAACTTAAGAATAATATTTCTAATAAAATATCAATGGACCTTTTCTATTACACATAAATATATTATGTAAACGGAAAAGTGGAAATGTCTTTTATTATTAAAAATATGTACAAGATACATACTAAATGATATGCTCTAGGGCATACTACTAACAATGTAAACAATGCAAAATGCAGAGTATGGATTGAAGATGTCATATATGATTCTTTGAAATTTAGATGGGGCATTTTTCAATCCAAATGGCATGCCATTCCATTCAAATTGGCTAAAAGGAACAGTGAGAGCAGTTTCGTAATGGTCTTTAGGGGCTATTTGAACCTGCCAAAAATCAGACTTCATATCAAACTTTGAGAAAATATTTGCAACAAAAAGCTTTTGAAGAAGAGTCAAGATTAAACACTTTCTAGAAAATTCTCCAGTCCTAAACCATTCAACTTGCACCATTTTCAAAGTTATTCACCTTGATGACTGGGGACAAGAACTTTTACTTCCAAAGAATTTCCAAGCCAAGTTTGGAAAAACCCTTCCTGCTCACCAAACTTTCACTTACTAGGATTATCACCAAGCATGGGTTAATGCCTTTTTACCAAAACTCCAACCAAACCCATACATGGCTCTTCTTTTTCAATACTGTTTCCAAATTTTGCTTCCCTCGATGGTTTGCTCAATGGTGGAATTGGATGGGAGCTACTCCTGAAATCTTACCCTCCGACATCTACCAAGGTTATACCACTTTTAAAGCCAGATACAAGCCTGCGATGGAAGAAGAAATTTTTCACCCATTAATCTGTTTTACTTCAAAATTCTTCGTCCTTTGGGTTCTTGCTTGGGACTATGGATTTAAAGATAATTATCTGCTTCAAGGTCCTATCTTGGTTTGCCAATTCAAAGTCAAATGCTGGTCCAAATTTTAAAAGAATCAAAAAGCCTCCTTAACAGTTGTTGAACAATAATTACTCAAGTAGTCTAAGGAACAAATAAAGGAACACCTTCAACTTGCTTCAACATCAAATTTAACTTTCCTAGCTCAAAAATCTCATGCTAGTGCTTTCCTTGCTCAAGCTAAGACTGAGGAAGAGTATTTCACTATTATGCAGCAACTTTTAAATAGCAGATCCTCTTCATCATCCACTTCCAGTAAAGCCAGCTCTTTATCTGAAGCAATCAGCCTTGGAAATGACAATGAGGATAACTATTTTGGTATTTTCTCTGCCTTAAAGTACTCCTGAATTCTTACAGGATTTCACGAGAACACAGTTTAAAGCCAGCTCACTCTGACAGCCTTTCCACATGGCTACAAGGCGTTTTAACTTTTTCCACTTCACATGGCTACAAGAAGCCTCAACTTTTTCACTTTTGGTGGACTCCATCAACTCTTCACATGCTCAATAGTTGTTTATAATCATTGTAAAGCACTTTCCTTCATCTATAAAAGGAGAGGTTCTGCTCAAGGTTTAGACAGAATTTTTTCACAAGAGTTTACCCTTTACCAAGTTCTTGTTCTTTCCCTCTTCCTTTTCCTCCTAGCCGATATCATTCCCCTTGTATTTTCCCTTTAACTTTAAAATCTATCTCCATATGTAAGTTATTTAAAAAGCTTTAATCAAAGTATATTTTCGAAAAATTTTGATCTTGCTAAATCTTTATATCAGTGGCTGGTTATACCACCCATATTTTAGGCTTTAATTGTTTCGCTTTGATTGTTTAATTATTTATCTTTATATCAATGGCTGGTTATACCACCCATGTTTTATGCTTTGTTTTTTATGATCATTTATCATTGATTGTTTATCATCTTCGTATTATCTGTTGTTCTTTCTCCATCTTCATTAAATTAATTCTTATTTTGTTTACTATCCCTTTGACCCAGGTGTCTATTGGTATCAGAGCCTAGGGGTTAGACAAATTGTTGCTCTTTATCTCTGTGATTTGATCTGTTTGATTTCTATATTCCTGAGCCAAGAGATCTTTCAATTGGGGAGATTGTGCCATTCGAAATGTAGTGTCCTAATATCTTAATTTTAGTATGGAAGAGACTTATTTTGGACTTAAAGACGACTAAACCATTTTTCTTGGCAATAAACATAAAAGTTTTCAAATGCTTGAAATGTTGTTCAATAGAAGATGAAAAGATCAAAACATCATTAATATAAACTATGCAAAATACAGAGCATGGATTGAAGATGTCACTCATAATTCTTTGAAATTCAGATGGAGTATTTTGCAATCCAAAAGGCATAACATTCCATTCAAATTGGCCAAAAGGAATAGTAAAAGCAGTTTTGTAACGGTCTTTAAGGGCTATTTGAACCTGCCAAAGACTAGACTTCATATCAAACTTTGAGAAAATATTTGCAGCAAAAAGCTTTTGAAGAAGATCTTTTTTATTTGGAATAAGATACCTAATCCATTTTAAAGCTTGATTAAGAAGCTTATAATTGATAACTAATCTAGGAACACCTCTTTCAATTTCCGAAGATTTGTTGATATAAAAAGCAGCACAACTCCAGATGGACCTGGAAGGAGAGATTAAACCTTTTGAAAGTAAATCAGCAATCTCTTTGCAATAATGAAGTTGAAGATCTTTATTCATTTGAATAGGTCGAGCTTTAGTTAGAATTTGGGATTCATTTATTTTCATATGGGAAATTAACAACATATTGTTTTCTTTCCCAAAAAGCATTTAGAAGATCAAAGCAAACAGTATTTTCAATCTTATTTTGAAGGAAAAAAAATCCTTTTTTGGAAAGCAGGGCTTTGAAGCTGATATTTTATCCTATGAAGAGAAATATTTTTCTTTAAATCTTGGAGTTCCCTTTCTTTTGATAAAATCAAACAGTTTAATTGATTTTCATAAACATAATAGGCTTTGATAATGTTTAAATTGCGAGTTTGGGGTTTTTCAACAAAAGGGAAAACAATTCTTTTATCTTTAAGCTTTAAAGAAATATGATTATAATTTACAAAATATGGAGTGATGAGATTTATGAATGGAATGCCAAGTATAACAGTGTGACGAATGTTATGTGCAAGTAAAAATGATGTTTTGATATGCAAACCATTATTGAAAACATATGCATCAATTTTGGAATCAATTTTGAGATAAGAGTTGTTTGCAGCTTTGAGCCTTTCTTTGGTGGCCTCTTGAAATTTTTTCAGAATTATTCCTTCCTTGACACAATTGAAGTCAACACCTGTATCAAAGAAAGCAATAGTATCCAATTTTAAATCATCAGAAATCTTCAAAGTGATTTTGATCAAATACTTTTGGGAAGTGACTTATTTTAAAATAGAGAGAGAATTTTTTAGAATATTTTTGAGATTAGCAAGTTGGGGTGTTTCATTCTGAGGCTCAGGTTCATCTTTTTCTTCTTCTTCAGAAAATTTCTTAAGAAGAAGTTGAATAACAGTTGAATCTTTTTTCTATTTGGCTTGGAGCTATTTAAGATCGACTTTGATATTCTCATCTCAGCTTGGAGTTCTTGGATAATGGAAGTGGGGGCTTTTGCTTTGTTTGTCTTAGCCTTTTGGAGGATGGCTGTGAGATTATAGGGGTTGTTGGTTTTAGATGGATCAGTGCTGGAAGATGAGGTTTTAAAGGAATCTTGGAGTTTTAAGAGATAATCCTTTTAAATTTGGGGATTTTGGATATGGATGATCACATCTAGGAAAAACTTTTGGTCATTGGTAAGAATATTTAACTGTTTTTCTGGTTCTTCAATAGAAGAAGAATTAGAAAGTACTTCATTAAATTGAAGAGCTTGATTGTCTTCAGAAGAGATTGCGAAAGTTTCTTCAGAGCCTGATTCAAGCAAGAGGGCTTCAACTTTGCACAAGTCTTCTTCATCAAGCTGGAGCTCATGAAGTCTTTTGTTAAGCTTGCAATACTTTGCAATATGACCCCTTTTTCCACACCTATAACAGGTAACATCCTTTCCAGGAGTGGGTTCCTGTGGCTTTTAGTAAGATTTTCGGTGTTTTCTAGTACAGGTTTTTCTTTTGTAAGGCTTTTCTGAAGGTTTGTCTTTGGTGTAATGTTTCTTGTACTTTTGATATCTTTAGGTTTGGCAGTCTTCGCAAGGTTTGGTATTTGAGGAAGAGGGCTTTTGGTAAGAGATGTCAAACTATTGGCAAAAAGATCTGAGCTCTTTTTTGGTCTTATGCATTTCCCATTTCAGCTGCTTTTGAAGCTTAAGATCTTGACAAATCTTTAAGCCTTCTTTATGGGTATAGCTGATAAGTTCACCATAAATTAATTGATCATAGGGAATTTTTTTCATTATAATTCTCCTTGATCTTGTTTCGAACCTTTTCTCCAAGGAGAGGAGGAAGGCCAGCAAGAAACTTTTCTTTTCAGAAGGACTGATTGGAGTTTTATCAAAGCATAACCCTTGTAAGGAAGGTTTCTTTATACGATTTGACGTCACTCAACTTTTTACATCTGGGATTAGAGAGAAGCTCAGCATTCTTGTTTTTAAGATGTAATGGATCTCCAGCAAAGTGAAGAGTAAGTGCAAGGATGAGCACAGCAACAACATTTTGGATTGGTCTGCTATTCTCATCAAGAATTAGCTCTTGGTCTTCATCAATTTCTATAGACTTTAAAATTTCTAACTTTTCTTAGGGAGTGAGATAGTAATCCCACCATCTTTTAAGTTGGCCTAAGAATCCTGCAATGAGAAATTCTGTAATGGCTTGGTCAGAGGTGCCTGTCTGGGTTTGATAGGCATTTGCTGTCATAATCATTTGCTGAAAGACATTAAGGATGTTGTACTCAAACATTCCATCTATGTTCCATTCATAGATAGAAGAAGCATTATAATGGCTTTGTGAAAAAGCACTTAGTTTGTCTTCAATGTTAATATCCGGAGTAGTAGCTCTTGGATAATAAAGTTATTGAGGGTTCTACCAATGAACTTTGTTGACTTCTGGAGAAGAGTCTCCTTAGATGGCTTTTTCTTCATCAGAAGATTGTTCCATAATGTTGACAAATGCTTCAAGAGTATTCGGGATCACAACATTGGACTTTGTTAAAGCTGAGGGACCAAGTTGGTTCAATTGTTCCTAAATAGCTTGTAAAAATTCATCTTTGTTTCTCTACTGGAATTGAGACAGAGAAGTCTTTGAAATATCAAAGGGCTTGAAAACTTGAGCTTTTTTCTTTGACTCCTCAGAAGATGTAATTACAGTGGGGTGCTGAATTTGCCTTTGGATATCACTCAACTAGATTCCAATTGTATGAAGATGGATATTGGTCCAGTTGTTTTGCTGAATGATATTTTTAAGGTCTCTCTCAGTATTCTTTTCACTTTTGACTTTAAAGGGTGAGGCTGTAAGGGTGGCTTTATGGTGTTTAATCTGATGTTCTCTAAGTGGTGGATGAACATATTGAATCCATTCATTCTTTGAAGTTTGCCAGGAAGAAGATTCTGAAAGTGGATTTAGGGACTTTTGGGCAAAAGGATATTCCAAATCACTTTTAGAATCATAAATCTCAAACCAATCAAAAAAGAAAATGTGCACTTGATGCTCATGGATAAATGCATAAAACTTTTCTTGAATTTCATGTATTTGATTTAAAAAATGTTTAAAAAACCAAAGTTTTTTCTTATGATTGTGAGGAGCATAAAAATCTTTTTGAATATATGCTTTATCAACTTGAAATTCCTTTTGAAGAACATTTATTTGAGCTTCTACATTCTCAATCACAGAAGAGAAAGTTGGATATGTGGGTTTTGGTTATTCTTCGAGAGTGGAATAGATAGGTCTTTGTATGGTAGGAGTAAAATCAGCAATTTGCATTAAGGTTCTTGGTATGTTAGAAATTGAATGTCTAGGTAGGTCAGAGATTTGGTTAAAATATTCTTGAGTAGTTGGAAAGTTAACAACAGAAAGCGTTCGGGTAATTGGTAAGTTTATCACAGAAGGTAAGTTTAAAATTCTTCTTAACTCAATAGTTTCAGAAGAAGAAGCAGTGTCATGAGATGGTCTTGAGCTTGAGGATTTTCTTGTGAAAGATAATTTTACTTTTCCATCAGGGAATTAGGCAATTTGTCTGAGCTGTGTGCTTAGGTTTAGAGGCTTCTTCTAAGATCTAATCATCTGGAAGGGAGACCTCATTCCATTTGATGGATCTAGGGACAACAGCATTGGCTTTAGTGAGGTCAGTTTGTAGAAGCAGGGTTTCTCCGTTCTAACTGTAAATGAGAGCTTTAGAAGCAAAAGCAGTCATCATAGCTTTATAATGGACTTTAAAAATCAAAGCAACTAGAATAGATCCAGGAAGCATTTTATAATTGTGAGTCTTTATCTGTGAAACAAGACTATCAAGCAAATTTTTATCATTCAAAGATATAACTAAATTTGGGTAACATTCAAAAAAGATAGGACCAGTACAAAGACTAGAATCAACAGAGCTAAGCAAAGATTCCTGAAAGTCATAAAACCGTGCATCTCAAAGGACAACCAAGATGGAAGTATTTAGACCTTCTTTGGTCAGGGACTTTATTCCTACCTAGACTAATCCTATGTGAATGTAGTTGTATCCTTTAGCTTTGTGTTTGTTCAAGAAAGAAGAAGTTAACAGCTTTATGATTTCAAAGGGCTTTGTGATATGTATATCTCTTTCTTCAGTTTTGATGCTATAATCAGTTTTGCTGTGGAAGTTAAACTTGCTTTGTTTATAGATCTGATCTTTCTGGACTTTAGGAAGTTTCCAATTATCTATTGATTTTTCAAAATCCTCATTTATTAATTCTTCACTATTTATTATCTTCTCCCTAATTCCAGAGCTAGAAGAGCTGGAAACAGACTAATTCCTGCAAAATATATCAATGATTTAAACAGTTTAATCAATACATTTCCTACAATAGGACGAATTCTTCAGGATTTACTGCCACACCGCTAGGACTTACAACCTGTAAACTCAAGTCCTCAAAAGGGCTCGGGAATGTAGAAATCAAACAGATCAAATTAAAGAGTTAAAGAATAGTAATTCGTCTAACCCCTAGACTCTGATACCAATGGACACCCAGATTGAAGGGATAGTAAACAGAACAAGAATTAATTTAATAAAGATGGAGAAAGAACAACAGATAATATGAAGATGATAAACAATCAATGATAAATAATCATAAAAAATAAAGCATAAAACATTTCCAATAGACACTCAGATTTAAGGGATAGTAAACAGAACAAGAATTAATTTAATGAAGATGGAGAAAGAACAACAGATAATATGAAGATGATAAACAATCAATGATAAATAATCATAAAAAAAGAAAGCATAAAACATAGGCGATATAACCAGCCACTGATATAAAGATAAATAATTAAACAATCAAAGTGAAACAGCTAAAGCATAAAACATCGCCGGTATAACCAGCCACTAATATAAAGATGTAGCAAGATCAAAATTTTCTGAAAATATACTTTGATTGAAGCTTTTTAAATAACTTACATATGGAGATAGAACTTAAAGTTAAAGGAAAAATACAAGGGGAAGGATATCAGCTAGGAGGAAAAGGGAGAGCGAAAGAATAAGAACTTGGTAAAGGGCAAACTCTTGTGGAAAAATTATGTCTAAACCTTAAGCAAAACCTCTCCTTTTATAGATGAAGGAGGGTGATTTACAATGATTATAAAAAACTGTTGAGCATGTGAAGAGTTGATGGAGTCCACCGAAAGTGAAAAAGTTGAGGCTTCCTATAGCCATGTGAAGTGGAAAAGGTTAAAACTCCTTGTACCCATGTGGAAAAGCTGTCAGAGTGAGCTAGCTTTAAACTGTGTTCTTGTGAAATCCTGCAAGAATTCAGGAGTACTTTGAGGCAGAGAAAATGCCAAAATAGTCATCCTTATTATCATTTCCAAGGCTGACTGCTTCAGATGAAGAGCTAGCTTTACTTAAAGTGGCTGATGCAGAGGATCTGCTAGTTAAAAGTTGCTGCATAATAGTGAAATACTCTTCCTCAGTCTTAGCTTGAGCAAGGAGAGCACTAGCATGAGATTTTTGAGCTAGGAAAGTTAAATTTGATGTTAAAGCAAGTTGAGGGTGTTCCTTTATTTATTCCTTAGACTGCTTGAGTAACCATTGTTCAACAGTTGTTAAGGAGGCTTTTTGATTCTTTTGAAATTTGGACCACCATTTGACTTTGAATTGGAGGACTAAGATAGGACCTTGAAGTAGATAATTATGTTTAAATCCATAGTCCCAAGCAAGAACCCAAGGGACAAAGAATTTTGAAGTAAAAAGGATTAAAGGGTGAAAATTTTCTTTTTCCATCATAGGCTTGTATCTGGCTTTTAAAGTGGTACAACCTTGGTACATGTCGGAGGGTAAGATTTCAGGAGTAACTCCCATCCAATTCCACCATTGGGCAAACCATCGAGGGAAGCGAAATTTGGAAACAGTATTGAAAAAGAAGAGCCATGTATGGGTTTGGTTGGAGTTTTGGATTAAAAAGGCATTAACCCATGCTTGGTAATAATCCCTGTAAGTGAAAGTTTGGTGAGCAGGAAGGGCTTTTCCAAACTTGGCTTGAAATTTCTTTGGAAGTGAAAGTTCTTGTCCCCAGTCATTAGGGTGAATAACTTTGAAAATGGTGCAAGTTGAATAGTTTGGGACTGGAGAATTTTCTAGAAAGTGTTTAATCTTGACTGATCCAGTTTCAATCAAGATGCTTTGGTAGTAGGCTGGATCTTTGATACTATTCGATGGCTTGTAATGCCAAGAATCGAAGAACTTAGCTGCACAAAATCTGGGGTTAATATCATAAAATCCATCTTCAACAGTTAAAATACTTTGATAAGAATCTTTTGAAAACCATTGTGGAGAAGGACCAGGGCTTTGTGAAAAGTTTTGTGAAACAACTGGATCTTTCGATGTTAAAGTTAAATCCTTTGATGAAACAAGTTTTGGAGTTAAATTAAGTTTTGAAATAGTTTGCTGAGAAAGAGGTTTTGGTTTATGAAGAACAATCTCTTTCTCAGAGTTTTTTAAACATTCTTTAAAAATTACATTCTTTTGAGGTCCTTTAAGAAGGGACTACCTTAAGACTTGGCATAATTCAGGATGGTTGACAAGATTAGCTAACCATTCCTGTAATTGATTTTCTTGGGGCTTTGGAGGAGAGAGGCTTTGTATCGTAGATGGTCCCTCCAGTGAATCAGTTTCTTTTTGGAATATGGCATTCCAGGTAACAATAGGGCTTTGGGGAATTGGCTTTGGTTGGGTTAAAGTTAATTCTTAGCTTTGTGGCTTTTTTCTGGGATGAAGATGCTTTAGAAGAGGAAAGTTTTTGCTCGGATTTTTAGACTCTTTTGATGGATCTTAAGGAGGTTTTCTGGGAATCATGGTGAGGAGTCGGCAAAAATTCACGAGTTAAAAAGTCAGGAACAGAATTCATATCTCCTTTAATATATTCAATATCAAAATAAAAAAAAAATACTCAAAATAGCTTGCCATCTAGCAAAAATTTGTTTTGAAACAATATTTTGAACATCCTTTTTCATAATTTCTTTAGCAAATTTGCAGTCAATTCGCAAAAGGAACTTTTGATTTAGTAAATCGCTTTGAAAATTTTGAATGCCTAAAACTATAGACATAATTTCTTTTTTTATAGTAGAATAATTTTTTTGGTTACCATCCCAATGTCCAGAAACATACTGAACTATAACCTCTTTATCATATTTTCATTGCTTTAGAATTCCTCCATATCTTACTTCAAAGGCATCAGTTTCTACTATCTTAAAAGCATTTGGGTTAACTAAGTGCAAGCAAGGGATTTCTTTAATCTAGGCTTTAATCTTTTGAACAGTAAGTGTATGGTATTGTGTCCAAGGCTTTGAATTTTTCTTTAATCTATCATGAAGAGGTTGAAGCATCCTATTAAGATTTGGGTAGAAATCTATAACATAGTTCAGGCATCCTAGAAATCTTTAAAGTTGGGCTTTTTCAAGAATTTTATCAGAAAACTTGTCAACAAAAACAAGAGATCTTTCGATTGGGGAGACTGTGCCAATCCAAATGTAGTGTCTTAAGAACCTAATTTTAGGCTGGAAGAGACTTATTTTGGACTTCGACACGACTAAACCATTTTTCTTAGCAACAAACAGAAAAGTGTTCAAATGCTTGAAATGTTGCTCAACAGAGGATGAAAATATTAACACATCATCAATGTAAACAATGCAAAATGTAGAGTATTAATTGAAGATGTCATTCATGATTCTTTGAAATTCAGATGGGTTATTTTTCAATCCAAATGGCATGACATTCCATTCAAATTGGCCAAAAGGAATAGTGAAAGCAATTTTGTAATGGTCTTTAGGGGTTATTTGAATATGCCAAAAATCTGACTTCATATCAAACTTTGAGAAAATATTTGCAGCAAAAAGCTTTTGAAGAAGATCTTTTTTGTTTGGAATAGGATACCTAATCCATTTTAAAGCTTGATTAAGAGGCTTATAATTGATAACTAATCTAGGAACATCTCTTTCAATTTCAAAAGATTTGTTGACATAAAAAGCCGCACAACTCCAAAGGGACCTGGAAGGAGAGATTAAACCTTTTGAAAGTAAATCAGCAATCTCTTTGAGACAATGAAGTTCAAGATCTTTATTCATTTGAATAGGTTGAGCTTTAGTTAGAATTTGGGATTCATGAAAATCATTGTCATATGGGAGGTCAACAACATGTTGTTTTCTTTCCCAAAAAGCATTTGGAAAATCAGAGCAAATAGTATTTTCAATCTGATTTTGAAGGAGAGAAATCCTTTTCTGGAAAGCAGGGTTTTGAAGTTGATATTCTATCCTATGAAGAGAATTATTTTCTTTAAATCTTGGAGTTCCCTTTCTTTTGATAAAATCAAATTGTTCCAAAGGTAGAAGAACTGAAAACAGACTGAATCCTGCAAAATATATCCATGATTTAAATAGTTTAATTAATACATTCCCTACAATAGGACGAATTCTTCAGGATTTACTACCACACCACTAGGACTTACATCCTACAAACTAAGTCCTCAAAAGGGCTCAGGAGTGTAGAAATCAAACATATGAGTATAGTTTTATTATGTTTGAATTTGTATACTTAAGAAATGTTAAAGTTCTTAAAAAAATATAAAAAGAATTTTATATTTTAATAGTTGAGATAAAATTTGAATTGTTGAAATTTAAAAAAAAATAAAAAGAGATGCCATATGGCAATTTTTTAAATCGTCTTATTAACCTATATGATACACTCTTATGAATATATAAATATATATGTTTCAGGTGTTTGTTTATGTGCACACACCAACTTAAGCTTAGGATACCTTCGTAGAAACAAACACTTAAAACATATTTTTAGCATCGGGTTATTTGCCAAAAAAAACTCTGAAGTTTGACAATTTTTGTCTCTAAAGTTTGACAATTTTTGTAATTAAACACTGATGTTTACATAATTGCCAATTAAACCCTCATGTTTGATTGATGTCTCAAATTGACCATTGTCGTCAAAAAATTGTTAGTATATTTAACGAAATTCCATGTCAGCTGCCATTTCATCATTGGAAAAGCCACATCAGAAACCTCAAATTTGTTTTAATTGCCAAAAGAACTATAAAGTTTGTTAATATTTGCAATTAAACTCTGAAGTTTGCATAATTAGCAATTAAACTCTTACGTTTTATTGATGTTTCAAATTGACCCGACCGTTAATAAAATATTAGTATACTTCAACCTTAGAAATAGAGCAAAATAAAACAAAATCAAATTCTTCCTCCTATGCACAGTCAACTCTTTGTTCTAATAAACTATTTCATTCTTTAAATTTTTTGTCTTTATCAATACTTCAACTCTGCTTTGCATATCATTAATTAGTGTATCATTTTTATTACACTTTTCACTGAGATGCATCTATTTTTTAGTGATTTTGTTGTAATCTCATTCAACTCTATAATTTTCTCCTTAAGAGCATTTCTTTGACGAAGTAAATGTGTAAATAGTACCTTCTCTAGGCCATTGCAAGGTAGATCACACCATTAGAAGAAAGAACAGTCTTTCCCCAAAATCAATTGCTCATTAATATCAGTTATCAATAAACTTATAAAGTACAGCTCCCAACCAAAAAAGCCAAAATAAAAGCTATTACAATTACGTGTCGCACCATATATTAATGGCTTATTGACGGTGGGGTCAATTTGAGACATTAATCAAACATGAGAGTTTGATTGACAATTATGCAATCTTCAGGGTTTAATTGCAAAAATTGGCAAACTTTATGATTTTTGGGCATCTAAACCTGATTTGGAGTTTTTGATGTGGCTTCTTCAGTGATAATATGACAGCTGACATAAAATTCCCATTAAATATACTAACGGTTTATTGACGGTCGAGGTAATTTTAGACATCAATCAAACATAAGGGTTTAATTGGCATTTATATAAACTTTAGGGTTTAATTGTAAAAATTATCAAACTTTAGGGTTTTTTTGGCAACTAACTTTTTGGCATCTAAAAACATAGAGATCAATGGCAAAGCCATTTGGGGGCTAAAGGGGGCTATGGCCCTTCACCTCTTCCTAAGCTTCAGGTGGCTCATAAAAATATAAAGATGACTTTCTATTTTTTTTTATTTATAACTATTTTAAATTGGTTATTTAAAATTTAAATAAATTTTTATATATTATATGAAAATATTTTCATTTTATTCATTAAAAAGATATTTTTTTATCATTGATTTTATATTATTTTTTATTTTAAAGATTTAATTAATTTTAACATAATAATTACTAGTAAAATTTTAATTTAAGTTTTATAAGGTAATATTTATTAAATATTATAAGCATAATAATTTGAAAATTTATTATGATATTAAAGGTAATATACGATATTAAATATATGATATTATAAGCATAATAATTACTAGTAAAATTTTACTTTAAGTTTTATAAGGTAATATTTATTAAATATATGATATTATAAGCATAATATTTATTAAGTTTTATAAGCCTTTTTTTGTGTCAATTTTGACCTAATTTGAAAATTTAGTATTTATTATGGCCCAATCAAAATTGAGGATTTGAGAGCGTTAACGTGGCAAAAAAAATTATTTTTTTAATATGTTGTTACTGACATGGTAGGTGACGTGGCAAAAACTTTTATGTTTTTACTGATGTGGTGGTTAACGTGGCAAAATATTATTATTTTATATATTGCTACTAACGTTGTAATAACCCCCGATCCGGCAGCATAACAGTTGAACCGAGAGCGTTACCTATAATTTCCATAACCTGTTATAAGATCTATATCTTAGTTTCATCTAATCATTCCATACTCATCCCACAAAAAATGTTGCAAAAGTGAATTAAGCAAAATAGAAATGTTACATAACATTTCATTTATCAGATACAACTTTACATCTTTAATTACTTATACAACTAATACAAATGAATTATTTACAAGTAGAGAGAGAGAGAGCTAACCCTAATTAGACTCTCGACAAAATACTGCTCCTCTGATGCAGACTTTACTGATATACTCTTTGTGAATCCTCTGCTTCAGTACCTACACGAGGTAAAAACCCATCGTACTAAGCATATAGCTTAGTGGTGCAAATCTAACTTGAGACGGCTAAAGGTCCCTTAGGCAAATCCCATATCGGCAAAGCACGGAGATGGTCTTCGGTTCAAAAAGTAATGATATATAAAATGGGGAAACTAATCACTAGAGGCAACTTTTGGTGGAATGGCCTGGAGAGTTGGAAGAACTCCAAGGTTAAGTGTGCTCACTTGAGAGAAATCCTAGGATGGGTGACCTCCTGGGAAGTTCTCCATTCCACCTTTGGGACAAAACCGTGAGGCTGATGCCAAAGTGGACAATTTCTCTAGTGGTTGAAGCCCGACCATTACAATTGGTATTAGAGCCGCTCGCGTGTCCTCTTGGGCAATGGTGGGGTAAACCTTAGCAAGGACGCTGAGTCCCGAAAGGTGGGGAGAAAGGTCCCTTAGACAAATCCCACATCGGTAAAGCACGGAGATGGTCTTGGGTTCAAAAAATAATGATATACAAAATAGGAGAACTAATCACTATAGGCGCCTTTTAGTGGAATGGCCTGGAGAGTTGGAAGAACTCCAGGGTTAAGCGTGCTCACTTGAGAGAAATCCTAGGATAGGTGATCTCCTGGAAAGTTTTCCATTCCACCTATGGGACAAAACCGTGAGGCTGATCGCCAAAGCAGACAATTCCTCTAGTGGTTGGAGCCTGAAGGTTACAAACGTGGTATACCTTTAATAATTAAAAAAATCCAAAACTTTTTGACTTTTTTTAATTATAGCTAATTCTATAAGTTTGTTTCATTTATAGCCAAATGACTAATTTTTATCTAATTTGGTCAAAATTAATATTTTATTACTTAATATAATTGTTAAAAATGAATATTTATATTGTTTAGTATAAAAAAATATTCCCCTATCTCTCTTTTTTTCTTTACAGTATTTATGGAACTTATTTATGAAAAAAATATCCTTCCACCTCTCTCTCTCTCTCTCTCTCTTCCCCCTCTCGCCCCCCCCCCCCCCCCCTCTCTCTCTCCTACCCATTGTCATCCAATAAGATGTATATATACACCCTTCATCCACCTTTCTCCCTTTAAATAATATCCCTATATCTACCTCTCTCTCTTTCTCTCTTTATTTCTCTCCCTCTCCTTCTCTCTCCTCCCACCCTCTATAATCCAATAATATATAGACATTCAACCATATGTTTATTATTATTATTATTATTATTATTAGTATTTGCTAAAATGATGAATATTGTTATTATTGACTTTTTTTACATGAATTTTAATTTTTAAATAAATAAAAAAATATGAGGGGAGAGAGAGGGGAAAATTATTTTTTTTTATTATATTAAGTAACATAAATATTCATTTTTACAATTTCATTAGGTTATAAAATATTAATTTTTGACTAAGCTATATCAAAATTAGTCAATTGGATATAAATGAAACAAACTTATAGAATTTGCTATAACTGACAAAAGTCAAAAAGTTTTGGATTATTTTAATTATTAAAGTTATGCCATATCAGCAATAATATATAAAATAATAATATTTTTACCACATTAGCCTCCACTTCAACAAGAACATAAAAGTTTATGCTATGTCAGCAATAACATATTAAAAAAATGATATTTTTGCCATATCAGTAGCCCTAAACCCCCAATTTAGACCGGGCCATAATAAATACTAAACTTTCAATTTATGTCAAAATTGATAAAAAAAATATGGTTATAATTGCAAAAACGTGTAATATTATATATATATATATATATATATATATATGATAGGGATCAACTATAATATTTACCCTGGTCTCAGTCCCCTCAAATCTAGGCAAAAAAAAGGCAGCGTAAAGTGATAGTGGAATTTCTTTGCAATGAGGGTACCTACGTGAAGTCCACAACAGCACGAGTTAGAATATGTAAAAAAATTCATGCAAAAAATGACTAGAAACTCACCTCAAAGTTTATGGGTCGTTGGATTTTTTGGTGATGAAAATTCACTCGGTTAATAACAAATCGAAGCTTTCGTTGTGAGAAGTCCAAAAATGGTCTTAGTGGCAAAAAGTGAGGTTAAGATCACCCCAAAAAATAGTCAAAAAGTCATCAGAAGCATTAATTTTTCTCTCTCGATCTGACGGCTTGCCAATATGAGTGTTGTGATTGGGTTGGAAGAGACTAGATGGAGAGAACAATGGCACGCATCGAACGGAGGCCAAGAAGGACGAGATCCTATCGGCTCAAATGTGGGTTGTGAATTTTGATTCGATGTAATCTCTCTCATCTAGCATTGGTTGGAGGTTTGTTTAATGGCAGTGGCTTCGTATAGTGGAGACAAAGCAAAAAACTCAAGGTCCTTGAGCAACAAAGGTCGAATAGTGATGGTGAGGGGAAGGGAAGGTTTTGGTGAACAATAGAGGAGAAAGAAGCAGAAAGAGAAGAGAGGGACACCCTAGGCTTTTGAAAATTGGGAGGCACCTTTTTGTAATTTGCCACTAATTACACAAAATTATAATTTGGTCCCTTTGCCCAAAAGTTATTTTCAAAGAGCTCTAAATTTTTTTTCAAACATGTCCTTTATCTTTTTTCTCTTTTAATTTAGTCTTATTATTTTCCTCTCTCCCTACTGGAAAGTACTTAAACTTATTAAAATTAATTTTTATAAACAACAAGTGTTAGATCAGTGGTAAAACCCATTGCACTTTCAAGGAGAAAACTTAGGTTTGATTCTTGTAAAAGGCATTGTTGAGAGGGACAATTATGAACCCCGAAAAGACTAGTCTGGACCGTAAAACGAATATAAATAGATATCTTGATTACTACCAAAAAAATATTTTTTATACATTATATAAATATTTGAAAACCCAAAATAATATTTATCGCGATGATTTGACTTTAAAATGCTTTAATTTAATTTAAAGTAATTAAGATAATTAAAAATAAAATTGAAATTAAATATTAAAAATTAAATAAAATTTGAAATATCAATTATTCATTAAGTAAATATTTTTTGAAAAGTTACAAGCTTATGGAAGTATGATTATATTTTTTTTTTAATTTTGGCTAAACGTTAATTAATCTACTTTTTAATGGAATATAATTTTGTTGAGAAAATCAAAGCTTTAGAATCAAATTATTTTAAATTAAAATGGAAATTTAATTGTGCTTTTTATAAAATGTCAGGGATCATTTTGTAACTTATTATTTAATATTTTATTAATACTTACTATTTAGTAATTTTATCAATATCTAATAAATGGGAACCAAGCAATTATATTGGGGTGAAAAATCAATCTTCTCTTCTTCATGTTTCGTTTAAAAATGAACAAATTTTGCATATGAAAATTACCAAAGCAAAATATTTTTCAAAATATTTTTCAAAGGTGACAATAAATTTGCAACAGTAAACCACTTCACGCTCTACTGAGACCACACAACAAAGAAGGCTACTGCAGTTATGGATTTCCTTCTTGGTGGCACTAACTAACAATCAAACACTTATCTCTTTTAAGCCCATATTGTTCAAAAGGTCTTATAATTATGGAATGGTACAGGAGCCTTGCTATCATGACCCGAGTTCTGGGCCGGATCAGCACTAAGACTTGAGTCAGTATAAGGCCTTCAAAACTCGTTGTAAGCCTAACTATCTCTAACAAGACCATAAAGCCCAATAAAGTAGCCCAATTTCAAGAAAACAAACTGACAGAGTCCAGCCATAAATTGGACTATCCAATGGGGAGCATTAACTCACTGACCTGTAAACAAATAAAATCAATAATATGGGGAGCTTAGCTCACCCCCACAATACTCAAATCACATATCCAAAATTGGAAGTTTAGCTCTCTTCATCATCAATCATAATAACATTTCAAACATTCAAGCAATTTCGCATAATTAATTTTACAACTCCAGAATTACGTTATTACAACCCAAATAAAATAAAATACAAATACTGGTCTATACGGAGTTCTAAATTAAAATAGAAGACAATAAAGGTCAAACAAAATATTTTTTGCTTAAACCTGCAAGGAAAGAAAGCAGATTAATTTCAATAAAACCACCTGTCACCTGAGAAAAATAGTTGAACAGGGGTGAGTGTTCAACTCAGAGAGTAAGATATTGATTTTAAATATAATTTTTGTAATTATCTAAAACTAATGCATTCCTATGTATGAAAGCAGCACGTTAACATAGTTCAAAACAATTCAACCAATATTCACACAAAAGATAAATTAGAGCATGCACGCATCCTTGTGTCACATTAATACATATATGAGAGTTGATCTCTTATACAACTGTCTTAATCCAATCCCTGTTAGCGAGATCAACATAAGCTAGGCTTTCACTTAATGATCCAAAGGTGAGGGCTAGCGAGATCAACTCAAAGCCATGCTCACCTCGACTTATCCATATATAAGGATCGGATCCCAGCGAGATAAGCTCCAGCCGCGACTACCCGTCTTACCCATATCCATATCCACACCATACTCACACCAACCCACACACACAACTCTAAGTTATCTTAAGGCGACATTCACAAACAAATTCAATAACATATACAGCAAAGGAGCATGCCTAGCATTTAACTAATTATATACATATAAATAAGTGAATGCATGAGCATACCTTGAATATAAATTAATAATACTGAAATTACAAATAAAATCAATATCAAACTCACAGATTATCCAAATGCCACTGAGGCGGCTGGGAAAATAAATAAGGTTGACTTGGATCACCTAAGCAATCATATTTAAGAAATTTATCAATATTAACTCCAATCAAAGAACTAAAGAGCCTAGGATACCCTAGATTTATGCCGAAAATTTGGCAGAGTTTTTTCTATACCTAGGACCTACCCAACCTGTAGAACAACTCAACTAGCACTTCTAAATCCAAGGTCTCAGGCCCACAATACAACAATAACACAATGCCCCTCTTGGGCCTGCCAAATCAGTCAATTTTCACATAATTACACAATTCAGCTGTTAAGTTTAAAACTAACATTTCGTAAAAACTAACCAAATTAATTCCAAAAATTCTATAATTAATCCCTGTAGTCCTTAACAATGCCATTCTACTATTGCAATTGGAATTATAATTTTCTGGCTGCCCACGAATATTTTATGGATTTTTATTCTAAACTTAACATTAGGTAAAAGGGAGAATTTCGAGTTTGAGTTTACTTACACTAATTCTAACTCCTAGAACACATCTGGGGCATTTAAAAATGGTGGGAAGCACTGTAATATTGACACACTTTTAAAGTGGGTTTAGCAGCCTGCGTGTCTGGTCCAAAATTGTAATCTCGATCGCCGGTGAAATTTCTTCAAAGCGAAAACACGTATGCGAAGCCCACAATACTAGAAGTTAGAATATAATTTTTATTTAATTAAAAAGGCTCATTAAAGACCCGAAAAATTACTGACAAGTTTATGGGACCCATAAAATTTTTGGTGTCGAAAAAATTCTGAATTGGTGCCATTGCAAAGCTCTCGACCTGTAGGATGCACTGGTAGTATTTACAGTTTGGGAGAAATTTGGCCTAGAAGTCGAAAAGGACTAAAACTTCCTAGGCTTGATTCACACAAACTGCCCAATGAAAATTTGTGAAATTGGTGTCTATAGAAAGCTTACGAGGTGTATAACAAAAAGGGGACAAGACCCGATCTTATTGGTGGCTGGAATCACCGAAAATGATGAGGGGAGTTTTTTTGCCGCATTTCTATTCAGAAAAAGGGCAGCAGTGGTGGGGGAGGGGCGACGGAGGTGCTTCGACGAGGGAGGAAGGAAGGGGAGGTGGTGGCAAACAGTGGGGGAAAGGGAGGAGAGAGAAAAGGAAGAGACAAGGAGGAGTAGTCGGGTGCACGAGGAAGAGGGAAGGAAGAAAAAGAAAAAGCCAGTTTGATTCATTCAGCTCGATCCAAACCTATTCGATTCAGCCTGTTTGATTTAGGACACCCTAAATTTAATTTTTTTTTCTATGTTCTGGGACCAAAATAAGGCCCAAACTTTCAAAAAAATTGTAAAAAATTCAGAAAAATTTATAGAGTCCAAAAATATTTTTAAACTTTCCACATGGTCTTTAAATTAATTTTTAAAAATTATTAAACTTAATTATCTTGAAAAATAAAAACCCAATTTTTAAGACTTAGAAAATTCAAATTAAAATACCAAAATATTTAATACATTAAAACATCAAAATTTACACATAAAATAATTATTTAAAAATTCGATATGTTACATTCTTCCCTCCTTACAGAAAATTCATGCTTGATTTTTTTTTTTTTTTTTATGCAAGGCAAAACAAAATCATTGAGTTACATAGTTTCAAGAGATGTGCTTTACATGCTAAACAAGTATGGGTACTTGTTGCGCATATCCCACTCTAACTCTTAGGTGCATTCCTCTACAGATTAACTTCTCCACTGAACTTTAGTCATAGGGATCTATTTTAATCGAAGCTATCTCATCTGATAATCCACTATGACCACTGGTTGCTCCTCAAAGATCAAGTTCTCACTTAACTCCAATGTATCTGGTTGCAGCACATGAGAAGGTTCGGGAACATATTTCCTAAGCATGGAAATAAGAAACACTAGGTGGACATGAGAAAAGTTTGGTGACAACTCTAACCGATGGGCAACTGCTTCCACTCTATCTGTGATCTCAAAAGGTCCTATGTAATGGGATGTCAACTTGCCTTTTTTTTTTCCAAATCTCATAGCCACCTTCATAGGAGAAACCTTTGAGAGCACATAATCAGCCACTATAAATTCTATATCTTTTTGTCTCGAGTCTGCATAACACTTCTGTTAGCTAAAAGTTGTTTTTAAACACTTCCAGATCAAAGAAACCATTTCTGAAGTATATTGCACTAGATCTACATCACGTACTCTTGCCTTTCTAATTTTTGTCCAACACAGAGGGAATCTATACTTCCTGCCATACAATTCCTTATAGGGAGCCATTCCAATACTGGAATGATAGTCATTATTATAAGTAAACTCCATCAATGGTAGCTGATCATCGCATTGACTACCAAAATCCATGACACACATACGAAGCATATCCTCCAATATTTGTATTATTCTTACAGGTTGCCCATATGTCTACAGGTGGAAAGCTATGCTAAAATTTAACTATGTGCCAAAGTGCTTCCTGTAGCTTCCTCTAGAACTGAAAAGTGAATTGGGGCCCTCTATTAGATATTATAAAAGCAGAAACCCCATGCAATCTGACTATCTCATGGATGTATAACCTTACGTACTGAGCAACAGAGAAGGTGGTTCGTACAGGCAAAAAGTGAGCTGACTTGGTCAAATGATCCATAATCACCCATATGAAATCATACCTTCAGGTGGTATGAGGCAATCCAATCACAAAGTCCATAGTAATTATTTCCCACTTCCATCTGGAATGGGAATCTCTTGTAACTTTCCTGACGGCCTTTGATACTCAAACTTTACTTTCTAACAAGTCAGGCAATTGGACACAAAGTCTGCTGTGTCCCTCTTTATACCATTCCACTAGTACTTATTCTTCACATCATGATACATCTTTATAGATGCTGGGTGAGTACTGTAAAGCGTATAGTGTGCCTCCTGAATAATCTCATTCCTTAAGTTATCTACATTAGGCACACATACCCTGGAGCCTTGCATAAAAGTACCATCTCTATCAAATCCAAATTCACAATCTTTTCCTTGTTGCACTTTTTCCACGATTCGCATTAACTGTGGGTCCCTGTACTGGCAAACTCTAATTCTGTCCCTCAAATCTGACCGTTCTCTGAAATGTACCAAAAGTGCACCCAAAGCAGTTATATCCAAAATCAAACCCTGATCCATCAACTCATGCAACTCCTATATCAATAGCCTCCTCTCTGTTGTCATACAAGCCAGGCTACTAGAAGACTTCCTACTTAAATTATCTGCCACCACATTTGCTTTACCAGGGTGATACTATATAGTGTAGTCATAGTCCTTTAGAAGCTCAATCCATCTCTTCTGCCTTAAATTTAAATCCCTCTACTGAGAGATATACTTCAAGCTTTTATGGTTGGTGTATATCTCCCACGTTTCACCATACAGGTAGTGCCTCCAAATTTTTATTGCAAAGACAATAGCCTACATTTTTAGATCATGAGTGGGATAATTCTGATCATGCTTCTTTAACTGTCTAGAGGCATAAATCACCACTTTACCATGCTACATCAAAACACACCACAACCCAACTCTAGAAGCATCACAGTATACCATATATCCTTCTCCACTCACAAGCAAGGTCAACACAGGAGCTAAAATTAAACAATCCTTAAGGTTCTTCAGCTTTCCTCACACTCATCTGACCAGAAAAATGAGACATTCTATTGAGTCAATCTTGTCAGAGGAGTTGTTGTCCTGGAAAAGGTCAATCGTGTCAGAGGAGTTGCTATCCTGGAGAAGTTCCGTACAAAATACCTGTAATAACCTGCTAGGCCTCAAAAATGTCGCACCTTAGTGACTATAATAGGTCTAAGCCAATTAGTTACTGCTTTAATTTTCTTAGAATCTACTTGAATGCCTTCACTAGAGACCACATGTCCCAAGAATGAAATACTTTCTAGCCATAACTCACACTTCAACAACTTAGCATATAGCTGATGCTCCCTTAAGGTCTGCAACACCATCCTTAAATGCCAAGCATGTTCTTCCTTGGTCTGGGAATATACTAGAATGTCATCTATGAAAACAATGACAAAGTGATCTAGGAATGGTCTAAACACCCTGTTCATTAGATCCACAAAAGCTGCTGGAGCATTAGTGAGTCCAAACGATATCACCAAGAACTCATAATGACCATAACTTGTCCTAAATGTTGTTTTTGGTACATCCTCACTCTCTATTCTCAGCTGATGATAGCTTGGTCGTAGGTCTATCTTAGAGAAGTATCTTTCTCCTTGCAGCTAGTCAAACAAGTCATCAATTCAAGGGAGCGGATACTTATTCTTAACTATCACCTTATTTAGCTATTTATAGTCAATGCACAACCTCAATGATCCATCCTTCTTCCTTACAAATAAAACAAGAGCACCCCAAGGTGATGTGTTTGGCCGGATAAAACCTTTGTCCAAAAGCTCCTGTAGCTATTCTTTCAATTCCATTAGCTCTATTGGTGCCATCTTGTAGGGTGGTATAGAAATGGGGTTTGTACCCAGCAGAGTATCTACGCAGAATTCAATCTCCCTATTAGGTGGTAATGTAGGAAGCTCTTCAGGAAATACATCCATAAATTCCCTAATAATATGTACATTTTCCACACAATACCTTCAGCAGATGTGTCCCTTACTAGTGCCAAATAACCTTAGCAACCACGCCTTAACATCTTTCTGGCACTTATGGCTGATATTAAATTATATGGAGCTACACTCTTGTCACCATCAAAGCTGAACTCTTCCACCCTAGGAATATGGGAATACACCTTTTAATTTCTGCAGTCCAATATGGCATAATAGGTTGACAACCAATCCATATCCAAAATCACATCAAAGTCCATCATCGGTAAGGGAACCAAATTTGATGGGAGGATCTTTTCATCTACTATCATTGGACTATTAGGATAAATCATAGCCACAACTATAGTATCACTGAGAGGAGTGGCTACAAACTGAGGATACTCCAAAGCCGTAGGATTTCTATCCAATCTCAAGGCAAACACAGGGGAAATAAACGAGTGCGTAGCATTCGGGTCTAATAAAAATGTGCCTCAAAAGAACATACTGTGAGAATACCTACTACTATTACATTTGAAGCTTGAGCATCCTGATGTGTCAAGGTGAAAACCTGAGCCTGTCCTCTTCTATGTGATGCAGAACTCTGAAACTAGCTTCTTCCACCAGATCTACTTCCATGATTGTGTCCCCTTTGTCCATAGCCCTGTTGGCCACTAAACTGGCTATTCGATATGCTAAAAGTACTAGGGAGTAGCTAGCAGAGTACGTTAGCTGTAATACCCTGGGACCCCATCTGATGCTCACTGAACATAGGGCATTCCCTAGCAAAGTGACCCAGCTGGATACATCTAAAACATCTTCCCACACTTACCAAGTAGCGTCCTATGTGTACTCTTCCACATTAAGTACATGGTGTAAAAGAGGATCTCGAACCAAAACTTCAACTACTATAACCAGAGCTTTGCCCACTGCTAGAGCTGCATCTTGATCTAAACCCCCTAGGTCTATCTCTAAGGGCCCCTCTCTTCTTGCTTCTGATTCTACCACTGTAATTGCTTTGGCTGCCTCCACCCATCATGCTCATATGGGGCAGCCCTTCAGCTTTACTCTTCTCAGGTCTACTTCCATCATTACCCACGTAGCTCATCTCTACCGGTCAAGGTCAGTCCACCACTACATCAAAAGGTTGATATGCCAGCATAACCAAATTAGCATACCTTCTATCCAGTCCTTTTAGAAACCTTTTCACTTTCATAGCCTCAGTGGCTATAGTAGTTGGGGTATATCTGCTTAGCTCTAAGAACTCAAATGCATACTCATTAACTGTTCTTCCATTTAGCTTCGAAAGCGCACTATTTTTTATCCCTAAAGCTTTCTGACATAAATCTTGTCACACCTTATCCCTACATAAAGCATGACATGATCCTATAATATATCCAATGAATTACCGAACTTTGCTTACTAATAATCCATTAAATATATTACAAGGGATTTTAAACAATTTCAATCCCTTTAAAAGTGAAAAGAAATGATAAATAACCATTAAAAACTTTTTATTGGGGTTTATGTCATAACAACAATTTTTTATCTTTTCAGAATTTCTAGAATTTTTATAGAAATTTTGATAGAGTTCTATTTATAAATTGAGAAAACAGTTCTTCAAAACCTGTTAAAAATACTCCCAATAAATGTCTTAACCACAACTCCAATAATTTCAACACAATTCAATCTCATCAACTCAATTAAAGGTAGAAATTCATTATTTGAAAAATTCAAAAAGAACTTAAGCATTTCATTAATAAGAAATAATAGGTTTACATTACAAATATTTACACTGATAAAAAATAAAATTCCAAAATCTTTATACAACTGCTCAAGTCTGTCATGTACATATGCACAGATACATATATATTAAAAGAAAATTTACAAAGGTATAATCTATATACCCGGTAATGACTCCAAAATACTGATCACTCCACGTCACAAGTAGCCTACTCTGCTGCTTTATCTGCCTCTTTATCTGCGACAGCATAAATAAGCTATCGCTAAGCCAAAGACTCAGTAGTGTATAACTTAAAAAAATAATAATAATAATTTACACATCAATATAAATCATAATTTTACAAACTAAATCAATTAAAATGTTAATGTATGTCTGAAGCTAGAAAATTGTTTAATAAAAACAAATTTTATTCCATCAATCATAAAACAAAATTTTCGAAAAGTCACACAGTTTTGATCATAACAGGATTATCCAATTCGTTCCAATAACCAAAAGCTAATGGGGAATGCCAAGGCTAGCTAGCGCATATATATGAGTACTCATTCAATTCGTCCTCAATTGGCACACACCTCAACACTTCAGTCAGAGGGGGAATATAATCCAATTCTTCCCACTAGATAACTAGTGAGGAATTCAAAACATATAGTCATGTCAACTACGATTTCAAATCATTTCAAAAATTTTCCAAGCATCAAAAGTATTCGTCAATTCACATTCTTATTTTATTCAAATTAATTTCCCAAAAATGGGCTAGCAACACATGATTTTTGTCAATCAAGGTATTCAATGTAATAAAGATCATAAACTATTTCCACCACTCATTCAATACAAAATTTAATTTGAAAAACAAAAGGGAGTTAGTTGTTGTGCACGAACCTCTTTAACTAATCTTGACTTGATCTAACTTTTTCCCCTTCCTTGGATGGCTCCTTACCAACTGAAACACATAATTAAAGTGTTTCAATATTTACCCAAATCATTTCTACTAATTAATCCAACAAATTAAATTTTGCATACTTAATTTTACTTATAAATTCTCATAAGGGTTGAGTTCTTTGCATTTGATATTATTGTGGTTACTATTCACATTACTTGTAACGCCCTCACTTTAGCTAGTCCGTATACTCTACTGTTTTGGTGATCAATGTCTGTCCAGATAGTCAGAATGTGTGGAACTATATTTAGACTAGAGTGAGGAGTCATAAATAACCCAAATAATGATAAGAAAAATTAAGAAAAAAATTTAAGAAATGAAATGCAATAAGATTAAATGAGCCGAATCTGCAGCAATGGGTAACCCTAACGAGAAGCGACTGTGAAGACAGTTAGCAATCCTAGACCCGTGGGAAACCCTGTGAAATAATTTTTGGGACTCTAGTGAAGAATTATTGAGGCTTAGATAATAATAGATTACTAAGAAAATACAATGAAAATTAAATCAATCAGTACAGACAATTTTAGCTCAATAAGCAAAACGAAGAGTATTTTGGTCATTTCACCTTCAGAAATGATTTTTTACTAACTTGTCCATTTAAGTAAATGAGGCATATGATATAAAATGTGAATAAATATTGATGAAAATTTAATTAAAAATGATTAGAGAAGAGAGAAAAAGAAAATGAAATTAAAATCCCAAATTATGACATCATGGTGACCTAAGCATGACACAATAAAAAGCCACCATCAAATGGAAATTTGACAACTCATTTTTATTTTCTTATTTTGAGGCTAATGGTCTTCTTCTTCTTCTTAAGCATTCCCATCACTCTCTCTTTCATTTTCTCTCAAAAAAATTTCTTTATTTCTTCCATTGATACACCAAACCTAAGCTTCCAAACATCTACCTTTCTTCACCAAAATTATTGCAAACCTTGGGAGAACTTCATATCCAGCCCTAAAGCAAAGAAAAACACACTAAATTCCAAGAGGGAAATCTGGCCAGAAGTGGAGGATAAAAGGGAAGTGGTGTTTGATTGAAGAAAAGGGTGTTTGAAGGGCGATTGAACTAGCACACAAGGTTAATGCTATTAGATCTTTTGGATTTTAAAATTTTAGCAAATTGAGTTAGGGTTTCTGAATTTCGGGATCTAAATTTTTATGATTTTATTGATGTATTTAAGCCTAAATTAAGACTATTTGGCATTTGTTTGTTGATATATATTGATAAGATAACAAAACAATTAAATGTATGTAAGGTTGTGCAATGAGACTGATTCTGGACAGCTTGTGTCCAGAGTGTTCAATTGGCCATAACTTGAACTATGTTGCTCCAATTGGTATAAGGCCAATTAGAGATGAAATTTAAGAGCCAAAGCCACATTTTTTATGAAGAGATCCTGCCCAGAAAACTAACTTAAAGTGACATAAAATCTGCCTAAATCCGGGTAACCAAAATTTTAGACCTGAAAATTGATCATATGAACAGTATTTGTTCAAATGGTCATAACTTTGTGTAGAGAGGTCCAAATGACCTGATTTTTGTGGCTATGGAAAGCTTAGACACAGTAGAACAACTTTCATGAGGAACAGAAACCCAAATTCTGACCATAAACTATTCAAATTGCTAGCCAAAGTTAGGATACCAAAACTGCAAGAACCAAATTCTACCAAGAATTCTGGAATTGGACAAATCTTGCCAGTTATGGTAAAAAGGCCATAACTTGAGCTAAAAACCTCCAAATGGAGTGATTCAAAAGGAGAATTAAAGAAGACACATTAAGAAACAACTTTGATGGAGAGAGTTTAGCTAAATTTTTAATGTAGAAGTCCAATGGAACAGTAAACCTAAGTGACCAAAATTGAAAATTTGAAATAACTTCCATTGGACTTTGAATTAAATTTAGCAACCAATGCCAACACATATAACATACAAAATGTTGTATGTTGGTGTAATTAGAATTAGCATACCTATTATTTAAGAAAAAGTCAACATTTTTGCTTGAATAGTAAGGTGAATAGTAACTACTAAGCATCAAATACAAAGAATTAAACCATTAACTTTGTTAACATGCCCTAGTATGCCTAGTATGATTGGTTTGAACAAGTTGGCATGCCGATAGAGTTCCGATAGTAGTACTGCATATGGCTTCATACCATTCCGTGATTTATGGCTCTTGTGGCCATTTTGTGATATTAAGGCTTTTGGCCATTTTGATGCACTTGACATACTTGGCTTTGTGCCCGATGATTATTATGGCTTGTTAGCCGTTCTGTCGCACACCTGGAGACACTTTGTGACCGATGGTATGACAACCCGAGGTACTTGGTACCCAATGCCAGTTTACCCATTTATCCAGTCTAATCAATTGGTATAGGTTACTTGGGCAATGAAAATAAGTCCTAAAGATTTATAACCATGAAATGAACATAAAATTCATAAAATTAAGGATATTACAAACAATTATCAAAAATTTCATTTTGGATAAATTAATAGTATAATTTCTTGTATTTATTTATTTAGTTTATTTTTATTTTATATTGGCACCACTAAGCTGTATTGTTTAGCGCGTCGCTGTTTGCCACGCATAGTTACTGGAGATACTAAACGAGAGCCTAGTAGACTGTAGATTGGGAGTCTGATTCTGATCTGCATTATGTCCAGTGTTACCTCGTCTAGCAGTACACTTGGTAAGATTACTAGGCTTCGTTTTGTATTTTTGCATTTTGTACTAGACCTTAATTTTTGTCTTGTGAATGATAAACTCATGTACTTACAGACTGTAATTAGTTGTAAATTTTGTTTATAAATAAATTTTGGGTATTTCTTCATGCAATTGAGCTTAAGTATGTGATGAATGAAATGTATGAAATTGAGTTTGAGAATATTGGGAATTAATGAAATTGTGTTGCTGTTCATTGGAGTTGAGGATATAATATGTCTATTGGGAGTGTTTTTAATAAGTTCCGAAGAACTGTTTTCTCAATTTTTAGCCGGCACTCTGCCAAATTTTCTGTAAAATTTTTTGAAATTTCAAATTAAATCAAAATTTCAATAAATGGCATAAACCTCACTTAGAGGCTTTTGAATAAATAAATCAAGAACTAAATTGAAATAAGATAAGATAAGGTGCTCCGGCACACTGTGCAATATGCCTTGCTCGGCTACACTGTAGACTGGTGAGGGGTGTTATATTACTATTCATTCAAAATGTTGACTTTTTCATAATTAATAGGTATACAATTTCTAAACATATGGTCCTACCACATTTTGGGTCACAATTTTGTTGGCATTGGTTGCCAATTGCAATTCAAGGCTTATTAGGAGTAATTTTAAAATTTCAATTTTTGTTACTAATGTTTACTATTCCATTGGACCAATCTACAGTGAAAATTTGGCTAAACTTTCTCATTAAAGTTGTTCCTTAATGTCACTACTTTAATTCTTTTCTTGAATCACTCCATTTAGAGTTTTGTAGCTCAAGTTGTGGCATTTTTACCATAACTTACTGGATTGGTCCATGTCCAGAATTTCTGGGCAAATTTGGTTCTAACAGTTTTGATGACCTAAATTTAGTTAGCAATTTAATTAGGTTATGGTCCGAATTTGGGTTTTTGTTCTTTATGAAAGTTGTTCTAATATGTATAAGCTTTCCAATAGTTTAAGAATCAAGTCATTTGGACCTCTCTACACAAAGTTATGGCCATTTGAACATGTACTGTTCATTTGGTTAATTTTGCCCAGAATCAGGGCACCAATTCCAGATTCAACCCAATTTTAGATCAACTTATAGTCAGTTTTTGGGCAAGGTTTCTCCATAGAAAAATGTAGCATTATGACCCTAATTTCATCTCCAATTTGCCTCACACCAATTGAAGCAACACAACTCTACTTATAGCTGTTTAAACTTGCTGGACTCATTAGTCCAGAATTCAGCAACTTAACCTACCTCACTTATTTCAATTCTATATAACAAGGTTTCAATTCTAAGCACACTAAATGACCAAAATTGAGCATTATACACATCAATTGGTCAACAATTCTCAAAAATCCCTAATTTCATTTAAAACCGTAATCACCATAAACCCTAATTTTCTAATTCCCTAATTCATGCAAATTCAAGCATACTAATCACTTATTCTTACTCATTTAAGCTTGAATACATATTTAATTGGATTAAAACATAACAAGGCCTCACTATACCATGGCTGGCAAAAAATTCATCTCTCCGTAACGTGCATGATTTTTTATGTTTCTTCATATAAATTCATCAATTTCAACTTAAATTCATGCATATATACTTAGCTAAGTACAGAGACAACTCACCTCAATGATGCTCTCCTCAATCTTCTATTCTTTCACTTTTCTTCCCAATTTCTTGATTTAATTCTTCTCTTCTAGGGCCAATTATGAGTTTTCTATGGTTTATTATTAGGGTTTATGGAAAGAAATCAAGCTTTGAAAGCTTGAATTGGCTTATTAATGGAGCAATTTTGAGAGAGTGTATGAGAGGGAAAGTGGGACGGCAATTTGGGGGTAGAAGAAGACTATTTTTTTTTTCTTTTTAATTTGTATTTATCCCATTATATGCTTATCCAAAATAATTAAATTAAATTATAAATTTTTATTGTATCATACTTACATAAGTATGATGTCATAATCACTTTAATTTTTGAATTTTCTTTTCTTTTGTTCTTTTCTTCCATACGCCTCTTCACTTTTAATCTATTTTTTCATAATTTTAATTTCCTACATTTTAATGGACATTTAGGCCAAGAGTCACCTCTAAAGGTGAATTGACCAAATTGTCCCTTGTCGGTCTGATCAGTTTTTCCAATAGCACTAAGTTGCTTCCTAAACTCTGATTCGATTATTTGAACTTGTTCTCTATTCTTTTCTATGGTTTTCACATTACCATTAGCTTCGCAATTATCCTTAGGCCTGTGGTGCCATAGGGTCCCACACGAATTTAGGATAGCAACTAAGCTCGCGATCACTTCCCGGTTTGATCACCCATCGCTGGGACCTCGGCTCATTTAACTGCTTATGCTTTGTTTTTCTTATTTCCATTTCACCTTCATATGATTTTTATTAATTTTTATTTATGGCTTTTCTAGGTAACATAAATATGGTTCTACAGATCCTGACTGTCTGGATAGATACTAGTCAGTTGAACAGTAGAATGTATAGACTACTTAGTATGGGGGTGTTATAAATCTGTTTATGAACAGCTCCAAAAACTATGCCCAATTTAAACCCTCAATCCGGGAAAGCACATAATCTGTCATCCACTACCTATGTACAAACCCCATTACATGTTGCGCACATTCAATTAATCTCTTGTCTGTCAGCTGTAACTCTACCCCAACCTGTCTATAAGAATCCATAAATCTATATGCATCACCTATACCGTCATATTCCCTAGGCACCAACTTTCTAAAATTGATTATCTGCTTGTAGGGCTTTGCCCTTTGTACTGGGGCTATGGAGGGTTTATCATGTATTATGCCATCATTTCAATGGCCCTCTATAATCCTGAAAGGGTAGCTGCCATAGGATCTATAGAACCCTGGGCCATGTATGGCTGCTCTTTTATTGTGGCTGCTCTTCCATTTGAGTAGCTCTAGATCTCCTACCATGCCTTCTAGGAGCTGATGCCTCATTCTACGCCGATACTTCATCCGGCACTTTCAGCTCCTGTGTCGCCGTAGTTCTCCTTCCTCTATGCATACTTCCTGAAATTAACTATATTAGCCCACAAATACCAAAATAGCATGTTATACATAACTCTATAACCATAAACACATACAAGCACGCAAGGTAGAAGCTAGATGCAAGGATAACAAAACAAGGACGAGTGTAGACCTTATACTCTGCATGTGACCTCCTAAGAAGACTCTTTTTAAGATTCTAGGTGTGCACTTTCCCATAAATCTAGAACCTATGCTATGATACCAACTTTGTCATGAAATGATTTATGGACTAGCCCGATACTAGAACTTGGGTCAGCATAAGGCCCCTGAAGCCCGTAGTAAGCCTAACTATCTCTAACATGACCATAAAGCCTAATAAGATAGCCCAATTTTAAGAAAATAAACTGACAGAGTCCAACCATAAATTAGACTATCCAACGGGGAGCATTAACTCACCTGACTTGTAAACAAATAAAATCAGTAATATGGGGAGCTCAGCTTACCCCCACAATACTCAAATCACATATCCAAAATTGGGAGCTCAACTCCCTCTATCATCAATCATAACAACATTTCAAACATTCAAGCAATTTTACATAATTAATTTTACAACTCCAGAATTATGTTATTGCAACTCAAATAAAATAAAATACAACTATTGATTCATGCGGAGTTCTAAATATAAATAGAAGATAATAAAGGTCAAATAAAATATTTTATGCTTAAATCTGCAAGGGAAAAAAGCATGTTAATTTCAATAAAGCCACCTATCACCTGAGAAAAATAATTGAACAAAGGTGAGCGTTCGACTCAGAGAGTAAGATATTGATTTTAAATAGAATTTCTATAACTATCTAAAACTAATACATTCCTATGTATGAAATGCAACACGTTCACATAGTTCAAAATAATTCAACCAATATTCGCACAAAAGATAATTTGGAGCGCGCACACACCCATTTGTCACATCAATATATATATATATAGAAGCTCATCCCCTATATAGCTCTCTTAATCCAATTCTTACCAGCGAAGTCAACTCAAGTCAAACTTTCGCTTAATGATCCAAATGCGGGGGCCAGTGAGATCCACTCAAAGCTGTCTCACCCTGACTTATCCATATATAAGGATTGGGTCCCAATGAGACAAGCTCCAGCCGTGACTACCCATCCTACCCATATCCATATCTACACCATACTCACACCAACACACACACACAGAGCTCCAAGTTATCTTAAGGCAACATTCATAAACAAATTTAATAACATATGCAGCAAAGGAGTGTGCCTAGCATTTAACTAATTATATACATACATATAAGTGAATGCATGAGTATGCCTTTGAATATAAATTAATAATATTAAAATTTCAAATAAAATCAATATCAAACTCATAGATTATCCAAATGTCACTAGGGCGACTGAGAAGATAAGGAAGGTTGACTCGAATTACCTAAATAATCATATTCAAGAAATTTATCAATATTAACTCCAATCAAAGAACTAAAAAGCCTAAGACACTTTATGTTTATGCTGAAAATTTAGCAGAGTTTTTTCTATACCTATGACCTATTTAACCTGTAGAATAACTCAACTAGCACTTCTAAATCCAAGGCAACAAAAAAATAAGACAATGCCCCTCCTAGGCCTGCCAAATCAGCCAATTCTCACATAATTGTATAATTCAGCTATTAAGCTTAGAACTAACATTTTGCAAAAACTATTGAAATTAACCCCAAAAAAATCTATAATTAATCCTTGTAGTCCTTAACAATGCCATTCTACTGTTGTAATTGGAATTATAATTTTTTGGCTACCCACAATTATTTTCTAGATTTTTATACTAAACTCAACATTATGTAAAAAGAGAAATATGGAGTTTGAATTTACCTACACCAATTATGGCACTTGAAATGCGTCCAGGACATCTGAAAATGGTGGGAAGCACTGTTCTACTTACCCACTTTTGAAGTGGGTCTGGCAGCCCACGTGTCTGGCTCAAAATTACAGTTTCGATCACCGATGGAATTTCTTCGAAACAAAAATACCTATGCGAAACCCACAATACTAAGAGTTAGAATATAATTTTTATTTATTAAAAAGACTTATTACCCGAAAAACCACTGGCAAATTCATGGGACCCACTACATTTTTAGTGTCAAAAAAATTCTAAATTAGTGTCATTGCAAAGCTCTCGACGTGTAGGACAAGCTGGTGCCCTCAGATTTTTTGTAGGATTTACGATTTGGGAGAAATTTAGCCCAGAAATCGAAAATGGCTAAAACTTTCTAAACTCGATTGGCACAAACCACCTCATAAAAATTTGTAAAATTGGTGTCTATTGAAAGCTTACAAGGTTTAGAACAAAAAGGGGACAAGACCCGATCCGATTGATGGCCGAAATTGCCAGAAACAGCGAAGGAAGGTGAAGGGTCATGACAAGCACAAGGGGAGTTTTTGGGCCGCATTTCTGACCAGAAAAGGGACAACAGCGGTAGGGGAAGGGCACCAGGGGTGCGTCGACAAGGGAGGAAGGTGGTGGAGGTGGTGGCTGGTGGTGGGGGAAAGGGAGGAGAGAGAAAAGGAAGAGAGAAGGAGGAGTAGTCAGGCGCGTGAGGAAGAGGGAAGGAAGAAAACGAAAAGGACTGTTCGATTCAGCTGGTCCAATTTGAACTGGTTTGATTTAGCCTGTCCGATTCAGGACACCCTAAATTTGATTTTTGCTCTGCCTTTGGACTAAAAACAAGGTCCAAAAATTTCGAAAAAATTACAAAAACTCAAAAAAATTTATAGAGTTCAAAAATATTTTCAAACTTATCACGTGGTCTTTAAATTAATTTTTAAAAATTATTGAACTTAATTACTTTGAAAAATAAAAATCCAATTTTTAAGACCCAAAAAATTCAAATTAAAATACCAAAATATTTAATATATTAAAGTATCAAAATTTACACATAAAATAATTATTTAAAAATTTGGGATATTACAATTGCATAAAGGCATTTATATGTAATACTAATATGCTGTAATGCCCATCAACCTCCACCTATACTACAATTAGGATAATAATTCTTCCCGAATTCGATCTAACTTGTCTGATCCCAATCATTTTTGGCTTTTGTCTCAACTTAATGATCTCGATGTTGTGTGAGACAGAAACGAGGAGAAGGTCTTCCAATCCCAAATTCCGATAACCCGCTCTAATAATAAGATATTATTATTTTTTATTAAAAATTTTATTTTAAAAATTATAACTTTAATGAAAAAATATATATATTATTAATATTACATTTAAAACTTATATTTATAATTTCTAATTTATTTTTAATAAATAAATTAATATTATATAATAATAAATTAAAATAAAAAAATATAAAAAAAATCCCCATAGGAAACTCGCCCCACCCTGTTCTTTGGGGGGGAAGTCACTGTTTCAACCCTTATCTTCTCTAGAGCGAGAACGAGAGGAGCAATTCCCGCCCCATTGCCATTCTTAACTACAACAACAATAATTACGCTTTAATTTCAAAAAAATTCAAAATAAATGAGCTCAACTCCATCTAAATTTATGAATTTTTGTTTTTATTATTTATTAAAATCAAATCAATTTGCAAATTATTTATTGTTATTGTTATTATTATTAATATTGTTGTTATAGTAGTCTATATTATTATTGTCTAATTGTCTTCAATGTTGATAATTTTATGCATATTTAATGCTTGTCACTTATAAATTTTTCAATATTTATAATTTGTCATATTTCATTACTAATTGTATGGTTATTTACATTTTTCTATTTAATAACTTCTTATAATTTTTTTAATAAAAAAATTATGTAGTTGAGTTACAAAGTTTTTTTAAAATATAATAATTTTATTTTGCTAATTTAAATTTTTTCAGAACACACTTATACAATTTTAAGAAAAATTACTATTTAATCTCTATATTTTAATAAAACTAATTATTTGATCTGTAATTTGAAAATGCAGTATTTGATTCTTATATTTTACTTTTGTTAAATTATTTAATCGCTCCATCAAATGTTATGTTAGTCAATGTATTTTAGTGAAATTAATTAGCTTGTCCCTGTATTTTTAAAAATATTAATACTTAATCCCTCTACATAAGTGAAACTAATTAGTTAATTGATATATTTTGAAAATACAATATTTTAAAAAACATATACCTATATGAAAATGAAAATTTTATTGTGTGGAGATTAAATTTAAATTTACATTTTTTTTTTAAATTGTTCAAGTATTTTATTCAATTCCTTATGCATTATTTTTGTGTTTCCTGTATTGAAAAACAAATTTTCTGGGTTATTGCCTTAATTACTTTGAGATTTAGGGGAATTGATTAAATTTTTTTACCTATACAGTTTGCACTAATTTCTATCAAAAGATGAAAAATAGAGAAAAAATGAGGGGGAGAAGGTTGCGGGTGTGAACAAAAAGAAATATGGGGAGAGATAAATAAAGAAGGGTAAGAAAGAAATAAGGAAGAGAGATTCAAGATAGTTTCAGTATAAAAAAATAATAGGATGTGCTAAAGAGTTAATAAAACTAAATTACAGTTATTAATTAACATAGGGACCAATAAATTAGTTTAACTAAAATAGAGGAACTAAATAGTAGTTTGATAGGCATTACAATTTTTTTACTAATGGAAAATTTGATAGAGGGACTAAATAGTTTAACGAAAATAAAATACAAGAATTAAGTGGTATATTTTTCAAAATATAGGAACAAATATTTAGTTTAGTTAAAATACAGGGCTAAATTGTAATTTTTCTAAAATTTTATAATTTTAAAATTTTAATATGACAAATTGTTCATTTTGACTAATTTAAATTGATTTTTAATAATTTAATTAGATATTAAAACTGGCATAATAGAACATAATTTATTAGAGTTTGACCTAAATAAACCTAGACATATTGGTTTGATCCCTTTGAGCTTGACGAGATGATTTTGTCTCACCCTGGTTCAACTCTCTACATCGGTATGATGACTAAACATTGTCTATACTTACAAGTGCAATAAGAGTTAATGACGAGTAGTGTAATAGTTTATCTCATTGGGTTTCATTTCAGGCTCAATAGTAGGTCTCTTCCTATAAAATTAAATTAAATTAAAGACGCCAACCTACAACTTCAGGTCTCGAATCTAAAGGGGTACGACCATCATACTGGAGAGTTCTATTTTTTACAATTTTAAAAACAAAAAGGTAAAAGTATATCTCACAGAACTAATGACTTTAATTGAAAAATTCAAGAGACTTTGAGATTAGATTGTAAGATTGCTTGATCACAGTTCAACACTGATTGGGATCTAATTCGACAGTTTTTTTTTTCCAATTAGATCAAAATCAACAGTTGAAATATTGTTTTTAAAAAAATATTATTTAGGTCTTGAGTTAATTAAATCAAATTATTCGGTTTCAATTTATTCAAAATAAAAAAAAATATTTAATTCATAAATTAATCTTTAAACTCTACTAAATTTAATGGTACCCTCAATTTTAAAAATGTTTCATCTCATCCCTGAATTTTCATAATTTAATAAATTTAAAAATTAAATATATAAATTAACCCCTAAAATCTATTAAAAAAAAATACTAGCATCATCAACCAGTTCAATTTCTTCTTCCTTTTTAATTCCAATTAGGATAGTAAAATTCACTTAATTTGATTTTTTAAATGTTGAGACGCGAGAAAGAATGTTTTTAAAGATTACCATGTCACTAAAATTTTTAAATAAAAGTCAGATATTAAAATATACTTTTGATAAAAAAAAAAAAAAAAAACTTAAAGCTCAATTTCACTAATTTACTTATTGAGCAGTTTATTTTATTTTTTATTTAAATTAATTTAAAAATTTTAATTTAACTTTAATTTAGTCTAAAAATCAGTAAAATTAAACTTTTAATTTTTTATCTTAAAAAAAAATAAAAAAATTTTGTTCAAAATTAAAAAATTAAACTTCTTATTTTTTATTTAAACCAAGAAATCAAGTAATTCAGCCCATAAACTTTAATTTTTGAATTAAATTAAGTTTAAATTAATAAATTTTAAATTAATTTAAAAAATTAAATTAAACTTTCTTAATAAATAGGTAAATAAAATTGAATATTAAAAAAAAAAGAAGCAATAATCTGATTTAAGTGGATTCCACTCGAATTTCCGTTCTAAATTAAACCGATTTAATCTCCAGTTCAAATCGGACGGTCGCCAAGTCCAGGTACCGAGGTACAGAAGAAGCTGTGGTTAGCACAGTACAGAACTTTCATATCTTTGTCTGTTGTAAGACTCTCTGCAAAATATGAAGAGGAGAGAGATAGAGACTAAGGAGGAAAGGGAGAGAGAGACAGACTGACAAAATGAAGAGCATGTGTAGTCACATCCCAAAGGCTGTGATAATTATTAAGATTAAAAGCTGAGCAGTGAAAGATCCTAACCTGACCTTCATGCATTTTCCTCACACGCATTGAGATCACTATTGTTACCCCACTCTCCATCTAATTTCCAAAGTTTAAAAATTATTGTTTTGTTTATTTAATTTGTCATTTTTAATTTATAATCATTAAATTAATTTGAAAACATTAATAATACATTTAACAGTAAATATAGAAAATGAGAATTTTTTTTAATGTAATTTGGTTTTTACTATAAAGTTAGTGTAGTTACAAATATATATATATATATATATATATATATATATATATATATATATATATATATATATATATAACGTTTATTATTTTGAGTTTTATTTATTAAATAATGTAATTTTAAAAATAATATATAAAAGATATTTTTTATATTTTATTTAATTTTAATACTTACAGTTAGAGATTTTTTCGATCAGATTTCATGGATCAATACTAGGCTCCTCTCTAAACAATTTTAAGGGCGCGATCCTACACTTTAGTCTAGTATATTTAGAATAAATAATTTTGAAATTCTTTTCAATGCAGTGAACTCTAATTAACAAGGAAGAACTCCCATCTTTATTAACTGTACTAACTTTGTTAGATTTTATATTATTATATAAATTTTAATAAAGAGACCATATGTGCTAAAATTATTTGGCATATTTTCATGCTAAATTTTTTAATTATAATTATTTTTTATTTAGAAAAAAAAATAGAGTAGAAGAGACTAATGAATCTTAGAAATTTAGACAGTAAAGTAATTTCCCTTGTTGGAAATGATACTTTAAGAAGCAAATGGCATTGCAATATCTGTTTGGTGAAGTTTGAAAGATGATGGAAATTTCCCTATTGCAGTATGATCTGTCTCACTGGAATAATTGCTCCTTGCCAACTCCATCCTCCAAACTGAAGCAACAACTCACTGGAGAAACCCTATCTTGCTATCTCCTAGTTGTAATAACACGTAAACTAGCTCTAGCTCTTCTGTTTTATAAAATAATCTTTAAAAAAAAGGAAAAAAAACTGGGAAAAATAAAGACAGACAAAACATATATATATACTGTGCTTGCGGGCAGATTTTAGTGGCAATGATGTTGTGTTTTTTTTATCAACCACAAAGCATCTAAAGATATGGCTTAGCAGTCTATCCAACATTGGACAATGTGTGTGTGTGTTCATTATGGGTCATTCTTGGGTTCAGGTTTTAGAAGTTTGGAAATGTATACTAGACAATGCCTTCAGCCTACGATAGAGCTCTCAAGATTACGTAACCTATTTATCTAAAGGAATATATATATATATATATATATAAAACCGAGAAGGATTGAGTGCATGGAGTATATATATATATATATCATCAAATATCTAAACTATTTGAATTTTGTTTAACAGGCACTTGAATTAATTTTTTTATTTATTAGACACTTAAATTTTAAAATTGCATTACAAATAAACATAAAATTGGACAAGTCACGATATGTGAATGGCACGCGCGACGTGGCTAATGATTGCCATATGGACAAAATACAATATAAGATGGCATTCAAGCTTTGGAAACATATTATAAGCTTTGGAAACATATTGCATTGACAGAAAGCATTAACCAAATTACTTTAGAGCCATGAAAATCTGGAATTAGCCATAGCAAACACGCAATCTAGGGCTTAGCACTCAAGCTCTTTGCTGGATCAAAGCTAAACTCACTCGGTTGCATCATGCGTTGTATCTCCATATCATTGAAGCTGATAGTGTAAACCTACAAGTACCTATATTGAAGCCTTTTAAATGGCAAGGTGTTGGCAGTGGAGTTTAGTCATTGGAACTTGCTGTTAAGGTGAAGACTAGAACCTCCTAAACTTTATGCATTGTAATGCCTTTCTTATGTTATATGTGTGTGTGAATTGTTTTTTTTTTTTTTTTTTTTTAATCTCTCACAATCAAAGTTGGTTTTGTTGCATAAGTTAGCTATAGAAACATTGGGACATGAGTCTTTTAAAGCTGAGTTTTGTTGCCTACATTATCTCTCTTTCTTAGTTCCTCCATTATGGGAAATAATTTATTCTCTCAAATAAATGACAAGCATTTCTTAAAACAGAGTACATGTGAAAACCAAGTTCCTTACTTGTAAAAATAAGGGTTCATTAAAAATTAGCTTACGTGAGTGAAGCCTCACTATAGATATATAATAGGCATAGCTGTGTTAAATGTTGAGTGATCTTTAATTGTCATAATAAGTGGTACTAAGATTGAAAAAGTCATATTTTCGAGAGCTAGTGAATATTGAAAGTGATGAACTGGTCTACATAAATGAGTTGGCTAAGATTGTCCTCATCTATGAGAACAAGAAACTTCCCATCCATCACATTCTTGGTCTAGAGGGAGTGCAAGGTCAAAACTCAGATAACACTATAGGATGAGTCCATTCTATGAAATTAAAGGACAGGCTTAGGATCACATACTTCTGGATTAAGGAGCATATTGAAAAAGAAAAAGCTCAAGGTGTTGATTTAACCATTTATGGGTCATCAAAAGTAGTGGGAACTTAAGCACCTATGCAACTCAGCTCTCTATGAGCTGTTAATGGCGAAGAACGAGGCTAAGATTTGTCTATATATTGTGCCACGGACTCGGTAAGGCACTAGCGAGCTCCTATTTAGCTTTACTGCTATCTTTTCTTTTAATTGTTTAGAATAATGTCTCTCTTTATTTTTCTATTTACTATTTCTTTTCAAGCTTTTCAAAGAGAGCTAATTTCTATTGTATGATGAATATGGTTATGTTGTTTTCTTGATCACTACAACATCCTTCAATTTACCAAAAAAAAAAAAAAAAGTAATATCCATCTCAAAGTGGCTTACATAAAATAATATAAATTATCATGTAACCTACAAAAGAAAATAGCTACTAGGTCATACTTGTGTTGATAAAGCTAACTAACAAACTCCAATCTAGTAAACTATTATCACCATTCAATTCGTTTCTAACATGAATAGTTTATCAACAGAGTTTTTCAATCCACCCTTTTTATTTTCACCTCACAAATGTAAAACATCTTGAAATTGAAAGAAAAGATGCTAGGCTGTAATAGCTCTATAGTCCATGGAATTCATAATTTACACCACCCTTGTCCTCTTTCCTAGCTTCTCTTCCCCAAAATAGAATGAAAACAAAATGCAAAAAAATGAATCTTAAGCATTGTCCTTCACTGACTTGTCATTCTTGTCAGCATCAACTCTCTTTCTTATGGGATTTTCAAGATTTATCTCCATGGTATTCTTGCTTGATGTCACGACCCGATCCCACAAACTGGACCGACACTAGGACTTGGGTCAATATAAGGCCCCAAAGCCCATAGTAAGCCTAACTATTCTCTAGCCCAATTTTAAAAAATCAACTGGACAGAGTCTGGCCATAAATTGAACTACCCAACGGAGAGTTTTTGGCTCACCTGACTTGTGATCACAAAATAAAATTATTTTGGAAGCTCAGCTCACCCTTACAATCATCAACAATTTAATATGATCACTTGGAGCTCAGCTCCCTCATCCACATAATCCATTCAATCCACAAATCTACATATATAGAACCAATAAGTCACAAATTTCAAATAATAATCTATTACAGTCCCAAGTCAAATGAAATATCCTCTAAAATATGCGGAGTTCTAAAATTTTTAAATTTACAACACAAACATAGATAGAACATCTAATAAACCCACGAGGTAAAAAGCAAGTTACACACAAGAAAGAGTCCTTCTGTGGCCTAAAAAAATGGGTGAACAGGAGTGAGCATTCGACTTATAGAGTAAGATATTGATTTCTACAAATAATTTCTATAACTACCTAAGTCTAGTGCATCCCTAAGAATGAATGCAATACCTTCACACAGTTCAGACAGGTTAAGCCATAATCACATCAAAGGCAATCTGGAGCACTCACACACCCGTGTGTCAATCCATACTCACACACACACACACACACACACACACACACACACACACATATATATATATATGAGAGCTGATCCCCTATACAGCTCTTTTAGTTTTAACCTCTGCTAGTAAGATCAACTCAAAGCTGGACTTTCTCTTAATATCCAAATGCAGGGGCCAGCTAGATCAACTCAAAACCGTGCCTACCCTGACTTTTCTATAATAAGGATCGGATTCCAGCAAGTCAAGCTTTAGTCGCGTCTATCCGTCCTATCCATATCCATATACACAACTTATACACACCAACTCATGCACACAGCTCTAGATCGCCATAAAGTAATAATCACAACAACATCATCAAATAAAAATGCAATACAAGGCGTGCCGAGCAGATAACTATGCACATATATCTATAAGTAATGCATGAATATGCCTTAAATACATAATAATATTGAAATTATAAGTAAATATCTACTCATAGATTAATCGGAGATCACTGAGGTGACTGAGCGGATGAGAAGAGTTAACCCGGATCACCTAAATAATTACATTGCAAATTGATCACTATTTACTTAAAACAAAACTTTGAAGAATCAAAGGATATTCTAAGAATTGTCAAAAATTTGGTAAAGTTTTTCCTATACCTAGGACCTACCTAACCTGCAAAATGATCTAAATAATACTTCTAAAACACATGTCCCATATTCACATCTCGTCAACATCATATGACTCCTCCTAGGCTCGCTAAATCAGTCAAAAATCATATAATTATATATAAAATAATTATTTAAAAATTCGAGGTGTTACACTTGACATATACCCAAACATGCTATCATTCCTCTAGGCTTGTGCTCTCATAATTATTTCCATTTTGATAGTCCACCCATACTCACTAGTGAGTTAGTGACCAAATAGCATGGTGTTCTTCCTTCCTTTTCTTCTCATCTAGCTTTCATTAATTTTCAAACTTTCCTTGGTTGCAGAAACAAGCTTCTTATCCTCAAACTTCTTGAGCTGACCTTGTGTGTGGTGGTGGGGGAGGAGGAGGAAGAGGTGATGGGGGTGGCAGTGGAGAAAGAGGACAAGGTGGAGGGGGAGCGGAGGGACATGGTTAACCATATACGTGGTTAGTGAAGAGGGAAAAGAAAGTGGGTTTTGAAGGTGAGGGTACAATATATGTCATAGGTGCCACATAGATAGTAAACAACTCATTCACCTGCTTATTGTCACATGAGAACACGCTTTAAGCTGATTGTGTAATTTTGTGTTTATTTATAATGAAATTTTAAAGTTTAAGTGTCTAATAGGTAAAAAAAAAATTAGTTCAGGTATCTTATGATGCATTTCACCTATATATGTATATATTATTCATTTATGAAAGTTTATAAAAAAAAGTTGGGCTATATTTAGTACAATGTAATGTAATAAAATATTATCTACCATATAATGAAATCAAAGTTGTAATGTAATAATGTATTAAGTATTACATCACTTTGTTTGGAAGAATAAAAATGTAATATTGTAATTACCATTAAAACATCTCATCATATTTGTTTCTATATATATATATATATATGGGATGTAATCAACTTAGTAATTAAATTTTAATATCTAATATTATTATATTAAATGTTATTTTAATTTGAAATTATTAATATTTCCACCACCACCTAGTGATTATTGCAGTAGTAGCTAAGTGGTGGTGGCTGCAGTAGCAGTGACGGTAGTGTTAAGTGGGGTTAGGTGATGATAGTGGCGGCGATAGTGGTAACAAGGTGTATTATGGTGGTGGTGGTGTTGGTGGTGGCATCAGTGTTTAAGTAGTGGTGGTCAAGTAATGGTAATGGTAGCCGGGTAGGGGGGAATTGTTGTTAGGCGACGGTGGAGTCTATGTTAGAGTGGTGATAGCAGTGGCAATGGCCAAATGAGAATAGTGGTGGCCTAGGTAGAGGTATTAACAGAGGTGGATGGTAAGTGGTGACGGTGGTATTGTTAATAATAAATTGAAAAATCAAAATAAATAATTATAATTATATTCATTTTTATGTGTAATGATTATTATGTTATTTAGGGTCAATTTAATTTAGCCATTGGATATAGTTGATAGTTGATAACTGATAGCTGTTTCTATTAGTTGATAGTTGATAACCAATAGTACATGGTAACTAATTTATATTAAGTGTTTGGTAAAATTTTGTCTAACTGTTATTGCAGTTGTGTAAATAACTAATAAGGGGGGGGGGGGTGTTGTGTGTGTATATATATTAAAACAAATGTATAATTATTAATTTATTTAATTATTCAAATAAATATATAACTTTTTATTTACTATACCTTTGAAAAAACTTTTTATTTACTATATCATATTTATTTTATCATTGAAATAGATAAATAAAAATTAAATAATATAAAAATATGAAAATATGAGTAATATACATTCTTAATAATAGATAAATATATTATGAGAGGATAAAGTAGTCTTTTTATCTTGAATCAGCAATAGCTAATTAAAAATAACCTTAATTTTATAATTTTTTGAAATGCAATAATTTGAGAGGTATATCAGCCGAACAATAGCTATTTGATATATTTACTAAAAATGTTTAGAGTAGCTGTTAAATATGAAATTTATATCAGTCATTCCAAACCTTTAATTCAAACTCCGTCTATAATGATTGGGTTATATAATTATCATTGCATTACATTAATTTTTTGTATGTTACTAAATACAGTAATCGAATATGATTATAGTACGCCTTTGATTACATCATAGTGCTAAGTGATATATTAACATTTTAATGCACTGGAGACCAAGAATAAATTTGCAAGAAGACCAAGTCAAAGGAGAGAAAGGCCTTGTACAGGAGAGGAAACTGAAAGAAAAAGACAGAGCAGGACTGCATGTTACCTTTCTCTTTTATACGAATTCATTGCACACCCACACTGTTGCTTACTTTTCTCTTTTCAATATTAAGAACTTGAAAATCCGAGTCCCTATGCTTCTTATTCTTTCGAATTAACGTATCTGAGAGGGTAAAAGATGTGACACAGAGGAGAGAGAGAGAGAGAGAGAGAGAGAGAGAGAGAGATGTGTTAGTGATGGTTAAGTCACGTTATTTCCACTTTGTACTTCTGCATGCCACTTCCTTCTCTCAAATCAATCTCCATTGATAATCCTAGACTTTTCGTAAATTACAGGGTGAAAAAAAAAAAAAAATTGTGATTCCATTATGCCTGTTGTTCATGTTCTTTGTTTGCTCTCTAATCAGATACTTTCTTTAACTATTTGCTGGAACTAAACATATTTTTGGAATGCCAGTACTTTCTATATGTCATTTATTTCTCTTTCCTTCTCTACTATATAAACTCCATCCATCTCTTCAATAAGCATTCTCTTCCTGCCATTTTCTATCACTTCTCACTGCACCTTCGCATAATCCCCTTCTTTGCTTGTCTTTTCTTTCTCACATATGGTCTTCACTCTTCGTCTTTCCTGGGTCAAGTGGCTCGTTTCCATGGAATCTGATAAATATTCATGCTACCCTCATCAAATTTGTAAGAAAGAGTATCAGTACTGGAGCATCCACCATAAATGGAGAATAAAGCAAAAGTCAAAGTATTGATGGGTGCTATCCTAGCCGAGCTTATTTCTTTTATTTTTTTTCTTGACCTTGCAAGACTTTTAATTATTTATATAATTATAATAATTATAATTTATTTTACTTACCTCAAAAATATTTTCTTTTATTTTGATAAATTATTTCATATTTTTATATGAAATCTATCCATCCTGAGCTTATTTTGGATTTAGCTATTGTATTAATGAAATATATATTTTAGACTGTTTAATATAATGATTTCATTTGACTTACAAATATTTATCTAGTTTAAATTTTTTTATTTATTTTTGAAAATTCTACTGTTTTTCATAGATTCTGAAGCCTCAAGCCTGAATATGCATATGTAAATTGCAGAAAGAATCGATGATTTTTAGGTTATGATGACCTGCACATCATATGTATCGATCTCCATGATCGTGACAGATGAATTTTAAATATTTATGTATTTTTTTCTCAGCATTTAATATAATCCTCTTATATTTCTTGTTCGTCAAGTGCATGCTGATTAAACAACGTTTAAGTTGTTATATATAAAGAATTATCACTGCAATTCAAGAGAGGTGTGGAAGCATTTTTCTGGTTTTCTTGAATGTAGCAGATGGTAGCTGCTTACCCCTGCCCGTGAGAAATCAAACAAATAAATGAGACATGAATTTCTTGATGAGCCATTATTCTTCCATGTTTTTGCGTCGCATGCAAGGAAAAATAACGTCAAAAGTCCAGTGATTAGGTTTTCTCCAGCCATTGGAGCTCACTGTGATTTCCCTGCAGTTTGGGCAACAAAACCAGGGTATCCTTTTTCTGGTTTAAGTGAGAGAGAGGGTTTGATGGTGATCCATATTACTGCAAATGTACTGAAACTATATATATATATATATATATATATAGGACTCCATGCTGGGTAGAGCATAGGACCTGAGCTAGGGTTCAGGCAAAGGCCTGAACTTTACTATTGCATGCTGGTTAGGACTTAGGACCTGTGCTAGGCGTTAGGCAAAGGCCTGAATATTTGGTAAGGAATTAACGTAATTAATATTTACTGATTGCCCATTGGAAATGGTAATAGTAACTTTTTGTTCACAGTATTCTCCTTTGGCAACTTGTACAAAGGTGTTTCCGTGCTGATTGCTTAGCATTTTGTCTTCCAGAGAATAATTAATGCTTTGTCTCTTAGTTGAAAATTTTCTTAAGATGCTTAAATCATTAGGTCATAGAATTTATTTGTTAAATTTATAATTTTTATATATTTATATTTTGAATACATAATAAATGAATTTATAATGAATTGATTTAAACAAGAATATTTCTTTATTATTAATTTTTTTTATTAGATCATATAACTTCTATTAACTTTATTTTAATCATAAAAATAGAATGTATATATAGACATTAATTAGAAAATTTGCAAAATAAATTTAATGAAATACATTAGCTTATTATATTTGTAAAAAAAAAAAGGGCAACCTGAATTTAGCTCATTAAATCACAATTTGCTATTTGTCACATTTCATGTTTTGATGACAAACGGATTCTTAATAATTTATTATTATGTCACATGAGATTACTTTGAGATGTAAGATTAATATAACACTCTCTTATAAGAAATTATATTATGAAACTGCTATTCTATGTAAGCATTTTACATAAAATTGTAAGCTAATAAACATTAAATATATAAGCAATTTTAGTTCTTAAGTTTTAAAAAAGTAAAAACTACTTGGTAGATATCAAGTGGTTATAATTTTGGAGGGCGTTCACTTATCTATACATAATTAATTCTTATTCATTTGTCATTCCATATAAGATACCTTATATGAAATCACTGATGTACTATAATAATTATTTCTCTGTTACACTCTTTTTAGACCTCTCCTTTTATTCTCGTAAATTTTGAAATAATGAGAGCACTCTATCAAATGCAATAGTTAGTGTTATTGATTCTGCAAATGAATTCGTTTCACTTGCAACTCAGTGCCTGAGTTTAGCTCATAATAAATATAAATCACTATTTCTAACATTTCGTATTCCATGAATAAGTATAACTAAAGATGAAACTAACCTAATCTACAAGCTAATAGATAAATACATTCATATATTAAGATAATTACAATTCCTAACACCCACTTTCAAAATGATATGATTGAGATAATAGAAACTTTAACCAAAATTTTGAACAATTCTCTATCAGCGGCGTGTTTAAATTCCAATACATGTAGCATATTTTCCACATACTTGACTGTACATTACAGAGATGGAGAATTGACAGGAATTGCCACTTGAGAAATAATTAGAATAAATGAAGAATTGGTGGTGACAAAATGTCCCTTAACCCACTGGGTTAGGCCTGCTTCACCTGAATTTATTAATACAAAATATTAGATCAGTTTTCATTTATCATGTTATTAAATGTCTTAATATTCTTTTAATAGATCTTTTGAACAAACAATATGCATACAGTTTATAGCACATATGAATACTATTGATATTCAACATACACGCTATGAAAAGAAATCCAAGGTTCCCTTGTTAACATATTGTCCTAATTATCATGTTCTTAGGTTATTTCCATGCAAATTTATTTTCATGTTATCAATTTCTTAAATAAGAATAAAAGTGACATTTGATAATCAAAATAAATCTAGCATACGTCTAAAGAAAATATGATGAGATAAGAATTAAAATCTTTTTTTAAAATAAAAAATCTGAAAACTTAAGATTAAATAAATGATAGGAGAAATGAAATAATACATCCTCGAAAAGCAATTAAACAAAATGAAAAATCAAAACAACTATTACAAGGCTTTTCGCCGAATGCCCTTTCACTGGGCCTTCTTTTATAACTGATCCCCCTTTTAGACCGTCCACTGCTTGGTTGCGTTTTTTTACCTAAATCCACTACTTAACAACAAGCTCTTAGATCCTATAGCCTTTAATAGACTTCATTGAGATAGTTTTGGCTCAAAAATCACTTGAATTGGATATCAGGTGCCCAAAATGCACAAGACGCATTATGCACTCATCGATATATATTGTCATGGTTTTAACAACGGTCCATTTCTGTCATTGATCCGTGCATATATGAATTTTATCTGTCGATCAAAAAAAATATACATTCTTAAGAAAATAACTTAAAAAATACAAAAATAAAATTTAAACACACCAAAATACAATTATAACTGTAGCTTCATTCATCAAATATCAAATAAATAAAATAAAATTAAAGTAAAAGAATAAAACCATTAAAATAGTCTTTGGCTAAGTCATAAATTGAGTTGTAAACTTTAAATTGCCCAAAGGAAACAAGCTAAAGACACAGTTCAAGACATGATCTTAACTACTGGACATTCAATAAAATATAGCAAAGAACATAAAAATGCAAGTAAACAAAAGCTAAATTATGATGGCGTCTAAAGTGATCTGATTAAGGTTGATGCATGCACATATATGATATTCGAATCAATTTTCGATGTTTACAGGGCTATTTTACTACCCTAATATGCATACTTGATAACATGTCCCTAAACATATTAGAAAATAAAATGAAACTAAGTGTTTCTTTTGAAAAACATTCTCGGTCGTCTCACAGCTTACGATTTGTGGGCATACCAGATACAAAGTATATCATTTAATTTGCACTCTAATTTCTAAGATCAAATGATCGTGGAGACTGATTTTACTATACGCAGTTTTGTCAGTCTCACAATTAGTTAAATGAAAAAGAATTGATTTGATTGCTTGAACAGTAAATATAAGGTTTTGAAAATTAAATGTGACAGTTAAAAAATTAAAGAAAGATAAAGTACAAGATAAATAGGCTATTAGAGTTTGATTTGTGTTGTTATAGGGATAGTAAATATAAGGCTTGGAAAAATAAGTATAAGGCTTTGAAAATTAAATACAACAATTGAAAACTTAAAGACAGATAAGTAAAAGATAAATAGATTAGTTGTTAGGGTCATAAATATTGCTACTTATCTAATATTTATATTTCCATTACAGGTAAGAATTTGGATACCACTTTCACGTTCTACGAATGTTGGCAGTTACCTGCCCACTACTTTACAACTTTTTAAAACTGCCAAGAAACCTTTGTTAACTTCTCTCCCAATTAATCACTCACACATCTGATAACCTCCATGATTCTTTATTTATTAACTACCTTAGACCTTTAATTAACCAAATTAATAAAATAAAATTAATCAAATTAATTTTAAAAAAATAATTTAATAAATTTTAGGCTAAAAAATACTTAATAAATAAATTTAATTATTTCAGTGCAAAGACTAAGCAACCCCTCAGTCATATTAAACAATAGCTTACTCTTTGAACATACTTGAATGGCATGTTCGATGGTTATAGTAATATTAAATCAATTTTATCATAAAGGACATCCCTAATAGAGATATAGATTACATGTTTAATGGAATTGATCGGTGCCCTCATATCATACCTTTTTATTTTTTGTTGATTTGGATCAAAACTAGAAGGATTTAGACACCGAGTAAAATCGAGCAAATGATGGAATTGAGTGCTTTAGCCTAGTAGTTAGAATTATAACCTAAACAACCCCTTTATAGGCTAGAACAAAAATTTTGTGAATGGAAGAGTGATTTAGGCAATTTCAATGGCTTCTTTGTGCTTGTCTTCCCTTTTAAAACTAATGATTTCTAGGTTAGGTGGGTTGCAACCATTATTCCAGGCCCCAAAAGCAATAAACACAAGAACACCCTTCAACCCTTATTGTCCATTAGGGTTTTATGTCTTTTGTGTTTTTAGCTTGGTGTTATTTCTAGTGTTTCCCTTGATTTTGGACAACAACTAGAGTTGTCTAAGGTGTATAGAAGATGCCTTTTTAGATCTTTAATGATGCTTATATGGTAGTTGGAGTTGCCTAACATCAATGAGCCAAAAGTAGTTGGGAGATTTCACCTAAAAGGATAGAGAATCTCTTTTCATTTTTGTGAAATTCCCTTTCCTTTTCTCTTCATCAATTTTGACTAACTCCCAAATCGATGTCATCCTCTCTCTCTCTCTCTCTCTCTCTCTTCCAAAACCTCATTCTCTCTTCCAAAACCTCATTTAGGTAGAATGTAACGTCCTAAAATTTTAAATAATTTTTTTATGTGTGAATTGACTGGTTTGGCAGGCCCAGGTAGAGCATTGTGTAGTTGTTGTGTTGTGAGCCTGAGGCCTTTTGGATTGAAAAATGTTAATTGAGTTATTTTGCAGGTTGGGTAGGTCTTAGGTACAAGGAAAACTCTGTTAAATTTCTGGTATAAATTAGGACGTCTTTTATCTTTCTAAAATCTTGTTTTAAAGTTAGTACTGATTAATTTATAATATAATTATTTAGGTGATCAGGGTCAGCCATCCTCCTCTACTCAGCCACCATAGTAGCTTCTGATTAATATGTGAGTAGATATTGATTTTAGTTATAATTTCAATATTATTATATATTCAAGGCATGCCCATGAATCACTTATAAGTATATGTATATAGCTATAATTAGGCATGCCTTGTGTTGCATTCTTATTTGATGAATCGATGTGGGTGTCACCTTAGGGTAATTTAGAGCTCTGTGTGTGTGTTGGTGTATGCGTTGTGATACCAGATATGGGTAGGGTGGGTAGATCGGCTTGAGCTAGTCTCGTTGAAACCCAATCCTTTTTGTGATAAGTCGAGGTGAGTACAGGTTTGAGTTAATCTCACTGATCTCCCGCATTTGGATTAATAAGAGAAAGCCTGGCTCGAGTTGATCTTGCTGGCAGGTATTAGATTAAGAGAGCTATATAGGAGATCAGCTCTCATATTTATATATATTGATGTAACACACAGGTGTGTGAGTGCTCCAAATTATCCTTTGTGTGAATATTGTTTGAATTTGATTGAATATGTTGATATTTGTTGCATTTCATCCTTAGGAATACATTAGCCTTGGATAATTATAGAAATTATATTTAAAATCAATATCTTACTCTATGAGTCGAACGTTCACTTCTGTTTACCCTATTTTTCCAGGTTATAGGAGGATCTCCTTCTTGTTATTAACCTGTTTTCTTCCTCGTAGGTCTATTAGTAGTAAATATCAGTATTTCATAGTATTGATTCAAAAATCTAGAACTCTGTATGTGCTAGAAATATTTCATTTGGCTTGGGACTATAATAGTTTATTTATTTTGGAATTATAAACCCATTATTTATGCATGTGTGGATATATGGGATGGGTATTTATCCTGGATGAGGGAGCTGAGCTCCCATTTTATTAAAATGCTATGTTGAGGATTGTGATGATGAGCTGAGCTCCCCAAATAGATATATTTTGTAATTATAGGTCAGGTGAGCTAAAAACTCCCCATTGGATAGTCCAATTTATGATCGGACTCTATCCATTTATCTTCTTAAAATTGGACTATAGTAATGAGTCTTAGGTTTAGACTTGGAATAGTTAGGTTTACTATGAGCTTTGGGGGCCCTTATGCTAACCCAAGACCTAGTGCCGGTCTGGCTCATAGTTTGGGTCGTGATAAAGTTGGTATTAGAGCTTAGGCTCTAGATTTATAGGAAGGTGTGTACCTAGAGTTGTCACATACGGAGTATAGGATCCTTTTTCGTCTTCTTCTATAATTCCTTTTTTTTAGATTCTGCATTATTCCTTGTGTACTGTAAGAGTGCTTTAGTTTAGCGTCTTAGTTTTTATGGAGTACCTGATGATGTGAACTTGAGCTAGCAGACATGTTGAGGTCTGCCATGGGAATATGAACTTCAAAAAATGTCATATTTTTATCAAAATAGGGCTAACTAGCATTCCTATTTAATACAAGGCATGAGTACATAAAGATGAGTAATAGCAATATAGCTGCCTTAGATGGGGGCAAAGGTACTATTGCTAGCAGTTGTCAGTGGATAGCCTAGTCAGAGTAAGTTTATAGTATCAGTGAGTTCAAGAGAGATAAGAGATTGGAAAACTTGATCTATTGGGATGTTTCATAGTAACTATGTAATATTCTCGATATTTGTACTGTAAGCTGTAAATTACAGTACCAATATGGGATTATTCCGTGAAACTACATGCATCCCCAATGTGTTTCCTAAGGGTGTTTGCAGATGGCCTTTGTTTTGGTACAGTTATGCCAAAATAGAATTCTATTTCTGCAGAATAGATTGAAACTCCTAGTTAGGGGTTTAAACCCTTGAGCTAGAATATCGAAGGTCACAGTTGGGCAATAACTAGAGTCAGTGGCTCGGTTACTTTAGTATAAGCTAGAGTTATATCAAGAGTTACCATAAGACTAGAGGTTTTAATATAGTCACAAAGTAAATATAGCACCTGTACAGTGAGACCATCTAGTCCCGATATGGGGTCTTGGATAATTTTGGCATTACAATGGATGTTTTTCCTAAAGTTTACTAAAAATTGCATCTTATTTGTGTGGTAGCAAAGTACAAAGTATGACTTTGCTTCCTTAAGAGGGGAATAATGCTTTAAGGGGTTTATAGTATGATAAGAGAACAAATAGCCTGATATAGTTGTGGCAAGGTGGCAGATGCAGTACCTCTATTGCAGTCAGTTGTGATATAGCATATGATCTTATCCTTTTCGGAGAGACAGAAGGTTACCATTGTTAAAGGTAACCTACAGAATAGTGTCCCAAATAAGATTGTGGAGTATGGTAGAGAGAGTTGTTGGCTCAGGTACCCTAGAGAGGGTACAACTTCCACTGTAAAAATCATAAATAATTAGATCATGATGGATATAAAGCCTTTGAATTTAATGACAGGTTTGGATGCCTAGTATTTTAAGTTTTGGCTTTTAAGTAGAAGTGGGAAAAATAGAATTCCTACAGATCCCTTCCTGGAGGTAGTAGAAGGTAGTATGCAGTCTAAAGGACAGAAACAGAGATCACATAGTGAATGCATGGCTACTATTTTCTGAGTTTCTCCTTAGTTTCTTATTACTCAAGACAAGGGATACTCTTAGTAAAGGAAAGGATAAGGATATAAGTTAGCATAGATAAATCATAGGATACTAGTAGATAGAAGAAGTGTAGAAAGGAGGGCTAAAATAATTGGTTCAGATGTAGTAGGAGAGATAACCTGAATGCCAGTAGAAGTACTAGCTAAAGTGGTCAAAGGACCAATTCTGAGTAACATTGAGGTGTAGATAACTTGGTAGGGATAATGAGAAGGTACAAGTTTCTAACATGACAGTTAGATCAAGAAAGAGAATAGAGCTAAAGAATAAAATAATCCAAGTTTAGTTTTGGATAAGGTAAAAAGGAGTTGGCTAAAGAACAAACTGAAAAGTCCATATTAGGATAAGATTAGGAAGAGTAGAGTCAAGATACGGAGGAGGCAAAATGCAGTTCTAGGAAAGGTAAATGAGATAAATAGAAAGGTAAGAATAGAGAGCTCAGAAAAGGATCACATTAGCGAGAACGCTTAACATGGTATAGAACCTAGAAGTGCAGAACTCAAAGCAGGTCATAATTGGTACAGTGTTAGGAGCTACAACACAATGTTCAGAGTTGAAATATTTGGAATAGATTTTGTCTATTTACTATCCCCAAGGCAAAATAAGGGGGCAATGGGATAAGAACCCTTTAGGTTGTTGACAGTATGAGAAAAGTTAGGTAAGGCATGCAACCAAAGCAGGTAGTAGCTATGGGGTGTGCTGTGATAACTTAAACTGTCTTATCAGACAAAGAAGTGAAGTCAGTACGTAGTAAGTTGAATAAAACTCAACCTAATGGATTCAAATATGCCTGATGGGAGAAAGAAATAAGGGATAATGACACAAAGGTTTGATGTTAGAATTCAGAATGTTGAGACTTAGAGTATGCAATTAGAGTTAAGCAGGTATTTTTAGTGTGACAAACAAGATAATTATGTAAGAAAACATGATTAATAGTATGATAATATGTAATAAAACACTAGTAGAGGACAGGATAGGACAAGTTGAGTATATATGTAATTACTAGTTATTAGGAAGTACATGGATTATAAAAGTGATTATTGGCAAGAATGAAGTTAGTTCTGGAAGAATCTATCAGTGCTTTTTCTTCCAGAATATAGCAGAGTATAAGGGGTACTAGACAAGTGATTATAAGTATGGAGAACAAATGGAGAATACGAAGAGACTATAATTTCTAAGATGATATGTTAAATAGGACAACAGTACAGCAAAGTGTAGGTACAGCTGATATCTTACAATAAAGCACATTAGTTACGAAGAGATGACAAAAAAAAAAAAAAATTGAAGAGGAGGATCAAGAGACATGGGTAAATTTAGGGCTGAAGTTTGGAAGGCTATAGACAATAAATGTAGCTATATCAAGGAAAAAGAATGCATAAAGTATCTTATCTAGGATTGTGGTACAACACACATTTCTTACCACCATGATAGCTCAGGTGGAACTTATAAGTTCAAGGATACCTATCTAACCATGAAGAGCAATTCCCTACAAAAGATAGTAGGGAACGGTAATATTTTGATGGTCAAGTTAGGAAGGAGATATAGGAAGGATCATCCACAGTGAATTGCTTGAGTTCCATGAAATGAGTTATAGGTTAGTGCTATAGTGTGATATTATATGTGACGCCCCTTACCCATCTACTGTATAGCCAAGCGAGGAGTGCCACATTCGGTGTCGGAGCACCCTATCTTATCCTATTATGTCCATTGTTAATTTTAAACTTTATAGAAAACATGTGAACTTTTTTTTTATCACAATTTAATTCTGTGGATAACCTGTAGTGATTCTCCTGCTTTATTAGCGCC